>NC_142118.1:27387500-27687500 GCF_056152115.1 Neolamprologus brichardi
AAGTCTGCAAATTTCTTTATTAAATCATAAGATTCTTAAATTCATCAAGTTGCTCTGTGCCTGGGTCCTCATCTCAAAACATGACATCATTGTTTTGTACATTTTAATACAATTTAATCCCCACATTTGTGAAAGAAAAACAAAACACTTTTTTGAAATGTCTGCAACAAAACCATCAAATCTGATAAAGGTTATTTAAATGCTGCAAAAGAAGAATGGATTAGAATAAAAAAAAATACATATACATAAATACATATCCTAACCTTAATTACTAGGGAAGAATAATGAACAATGTTCCCTCTAATTTTTCATGTGTCTGAGCGAACAGACAAACTCCCTGAGCGATCCCTTGGACCACTGTGAGCGACATCAGACGTGTGCACTGTGGTGATGCCAGCATTGAATCCATCCAAGTTACATGGTTTATTAAAATCAAATCAAATTACAGGATTTACATTTATGTTAGACTACCTTTAATTAACTACTTTAGCCCACTTACAATGAAAATGTAAAAATCTAGTCATTGACATAGACTATTGGAAGTAAAAATAACTTGAACTCCAATTTTGAAAACACAACACAACACAACTTTCTTTTTTCTTTTTATAAAGCTCTGACTTGTATTATGAGTCTGTGGTCTGGGAGAGAGTCCTGTAACTCTCTGTCTGCAAAATACAGTATATAATGACCAATGTTGGGCAATTAATTATATAGTTACTTCTTCAAAAAAGTAATTGAGTTTAGCAAACAACAATGTTTTTTGCAGCTATTTTTTTAAATGCAGCCAATGCATTTTTAAATAAACATTTCAAACTATTTACAGAACAATCAGCTGTTCTGCATCAAATTTGATGCCACACAGATTATTTGTGCCACTCCAAAAAATTATTTCTGTCCACTATGAGATAAAGGAGAACAACAGCCTGATACCTGCAGGCCTGACAACAGGAGATGTATCACTGCTGTAACACCTGTAACATTCAGCAGTCGCCTCATTGTTCTGACACACACAACAAAACACACTACACACTAACTACACAAGATTTGCGCTAAACGTCTCAAATCTCTCACATCTCAAAACACCGCCGTCACTCCTAAAACTTCCCCCCGTTTCTTAACAACTAGATGCCAAGTTGCCATATAATTTTTTGATTGGTCGACATGGTACTTTTTTGGACGAATAGGAAAGGGGCACCGGGGGAGAGGGGGCGGGGTTGTTTTTGCTCACAGGCGGAGAGAGCTTTCGAGCTTTTTTTCTTATAAAATGCAGTTTTTACCGTTTCTTCCCGCAGTAAATATAATCAAGGATAGTATTCAGGAAGAAAACCAAACATTGCATTTCTTTTCATCACAACTCTGGTTTTACGTGGCCTATCAACACAATTTAAAAACTGGTATAAAGTCCACACTTTTCCCGTCAATTGTTCCGTCTGTCCTGCTCACATCTCCAATGGTTTTACACGTTGTCATTAGCGTGACTTCGCTCCACATCAGCCACGCCGCTTTGCCAGCTAAAACACCGGTGTCTGCACATAAGGGCTGTATCCCAATTCAGGGTCTGCAGCCTTAAAGGCCGCATTTTAAGGCCGATTACATCACCGCGACGCGACGAAGGCTGTCCCAATTCGAAGGCTGCTCGAAATGCGGCCCTCAAATGCGTCCTTCATTTCCCTGAATTTTAAGGACGTGGCGGCGTAGACTTCGTGGCCCAACATATCCCAGAATGCATAGCGCGGCGGTGGGTGTGGATAATTTTGCCGCAAAAAACGGCGGATGAGGGGCACCCGAAGAGTAAACTTTAAGTAAGTACTGAATATTATGTCACTTATTTATGTGCAAATGTTTAATAACGAAGAACATTACATGTCACATAACTTTGCCACAGTCGGCAAAGTTAAAATATACGCCGTTCAGTAGCTGACCTTAATCTTACAAAGAATGATCAAAGCTCATGTAGAAACAAACAAACAAATGAACAAAAGATTGTCTCCTTCATTTCTGTCAAACAATGCTGTATGAAACGTTTCCACCTGTTAGTATTATGGTTGCTAGGCAACCTGAGCAGCGCAACGGAGGCTAGACCGTCCCATTTCACAAGCCTCGCACTTCCAGCCTTAGCGGTCTTTAAGTACGCGGCCCTTGAGGATCGTTGAGGCTGCGTACTTTAAGGCTGCAGACCCTGAATTGGGATACAGCCAAGGACGCTGTCATAGCCTGTCAACGACGTTGATTGACTGCATATATACAAATGTGAATCGCATTATGGACTACTTGCACTAGGGCATGTGACGTATTTCCGTTTCCAAATACTACCGCTTGGGCGTTTCCGGTATGTTTGTTTATTGCTATGCTAATGTCGCTTCAGAATGAGTATAAAAAGGAAAGTATTTAAAACAGAACATTTTCAAAAACAGGAGAAGAAATACTCAGAGCATTGCTGTGTCCCACTTTGTTCGGCTTCAGCCAAATTTAACGGCATACTAAGTTTTCATGCCTTTCCGACCCATTCTGAGAAGACAATGGCTGGTAAACATACGCCGGGATCATTTCACGATTACCTCTCACACCAGGGTCTGCTGCAGACACTTTGCCAGTGATCAACTCATAGAACCAACAACCCTCGATGGTCGAAGGCGGCTTATTAAAGGTGCTGTACCAACACTTTTTGAGTGGAATGGCTATAAAGTTGAACCACCGCGGCGTAGTGTTTGGGAGAGAACGGAGCGATGCCCTGAACTAGTTCCTCCTGACGATCAAGAAGAGCACAGTCTTACAAGAGATTATGACTACTGCTCAGTCCCTGAGCTGTCTGCATTGGACATATCTGCATCAGCTGCAGAAGACCTGTCCAAAGACGTGGAGACTCTGAGGAAGGAAATACAGGAGTTACGTGTCCAGCGAGAATTTGGCAGCTGATTGTCTGTGACGCTTCTCAGTCATCCAGGTCATCGTAGTCAAAGGAGCTTGCAAAGAAAAGCGTCTGGACTTCTTTAAGTTACTTGAAGACGTTTCACCTCTCATCCGAGAGGCTTCTTCAGTTCTAAGGTCAAATGGTGGAGAGTCCCAGATATAAACCTAGTGGGAGTGTCCCCCCACAGAGGGACAAAAGGACCCCCTGATGATCCTCTAATCGCCTGAGCCAAGGTGTGGAACTGGGTGTGGGTCCCAATCAGCCAGAGTTTCAGGTGAGTTCATTGTGAAACCTGGCCCCACCTTATCATGCGAATTCCTGAGGTCAGATGGCCCAGGGTGTGAGTGGGCGTTAAGGCGTCTGGGAAGGGATCTCAAAACTGGATTATAGATGGCAGAGAGTTGGTGTCGTAAACCACCGCCTCTGTTCAAAGATGGTCGCTCACAGTGGACATAGATGGCTTCTTTCACTCCTCTTTCAAACCATCTGTCCTCTCTGTCCAAAATGTGAACATTGGCATCCTCGAAAGAGTGTCCTTTATCCTTAAGATGCAGATGGACAGCTGAATCTTGTCCTGTGGAAGTGGCTCTTCTGTGTTGTGCCATGCGCTTGTGAAGTGGCTGTTTGGTCTCTCCAATGTAGAGGTCTGGGCATTCCTCGCTGCACTGTACGGCATACACCACATTGTTAAGTCTGTGTTTTGGCGTTTTGTCTTTCGGGTGAACCAGTTTTTGTCTGAGTGTGTTGCTGGGTCTGAAGTACACCGGGATGTCATGCTTGGAGAAAACCCTCCTGAGTTTCTCTGATACACCAGCTACATAGGGGATGACAATGTTGTTGCGTCTGTCCTTCTTATCCTCCCTCGCTGGTGTCTGATCTTCTTTTCTGTGCCTCTTTGCTGACTTTAAGAATGCCCATTTAGGATAGCCGCACGTTTTGAGTGCTTCCTTTACATGTGTGTGTTCCTTCTTTTTCCCTTCAGGCTTAGAGGGAACATGTTCTACCCGGTGGTGTAGGGTCCTAATTACTCCAAGTTTGTGTTCCAGAGGGTGATGGGAGTCAAACAGGAGGTACTGGTCCGTGTGTGTGGGCTTCCGGTAAACTTCGATGTTGAGGTTGCCATTCTCTTCAATGTGCACAGCGCAGTCCAGGAAAGGCAAACAGTCGTCCTTTGTGTCTTCCCTGGTGAACTTGATGTTTTTATCCACAGCGTTGATGTGCGCAGTGAAGGATTCCACTTCTTGTGTCTTGATTTTGACCCAGGTGTCGTCTACATATCTGTACCAGTGGCTGGGTACTCTTCCTTTGAAAGAGCCAAGAGCCTTCCTTTCCACTTCCTCCATGTAAAGGTTGGCTACAATAGGTGACACGGGGGAGCCCATGGCACAGCCATGTTTTTGTCTGTAATAGCCTTCGTTGTATTTGAAATATGTAGTGGTGAGGCAGAGGTCTAACAGTGTGCAAATCTGGTCGGGTGTGAAGTTGGTCCTGTCCTCCAAGGAGTTGTCTTCTTGTAGTCGTTTTCTGACAGTCTCCACTGCCTCCGTGGTGGGTATGCACGTGAAGAGAGAGACTACATCAAAGGACACCATGGTTTCATCTGGATCCAGGGTAAGTTTCTGGACCTTGTCAGTGAAGTCGGTGGAGTTCTTGATGTGGTGTGGGGTGTTCCCACGAGAGGAGCAAGGATGGTAGCAAGGTGTTTTGCAATGTTATAAGTGGCTGAGTTTATGCTACTGACTATGGGTCTGAGTGGGACAGCTTCCTTGTGGATTTTTGGAAGTCCGTAAATGCAGGGTATGGCATCCCCTGGGTAAAGGCGGTGGTAAGTAAGGCGGTCAATGATTTTGTCCTTTTCCAAGTCTTGAAGGCAAGCTATAACTTTCTTTTTGTAGCTGCTTGTGGGGTCTCGCTTTAAGGCTAAGCCTGAAGGGAAAAAGAAGGAACACACACATGTAAAGGAAGCACTCAAAACGTGCGGCTATCCTGAATGGGCATTCTTAAAGTCAGCAAAGAGGCACAGAAAAGAAGATCAGACACCAGCGAGGGAGGATAAGAAGGACAGACGCAACAACATTGTCATCCCCTATGTAGCTGGTGTATCAGAGAAACTCAGGAGGGTTTTCTCCAAGCATGACATCCCGGTGTACTTCAGACCCAGCAACACACTCAGACAAAAACTGGTTCACCCGAAAGACAAAACGCCAAAACACAGACTTAACAATGTGGTGTATGCCGTACAGTGCAGCGAGGAATGCCCAGACCTCTACATTGGAGAGACCAAACAGCCACTTCACAAGCGCATGGCACAACACAGAAGAGCCACTTCCACAGGACAAGATTCAGCTGTCCATCTGCATCTTAAGGATAAAGGACACTCTTTCGAGGATGCCAATGTTCACATTTTGGACAGAGAGGACAGATGGTTTGAAAGAGGAGTGAAAGAAGCCATCTATGTCCACTGTGAGCGACCATCTTTGAACAGAGGCGGTGGTTTACGACACCAACTCTCTGCCATCTATAATCCAGTTTTGAGATCCCTTCCCAGACGCCTTAACGCCCACTCACATCCTGGGCCATCTGACCTCAGGAATTCGCATGATAAGGTGGGGCCAGGTTTCACAATGAACTCACCTGAAACTCTGGCTGATTGGGACCCACACCCAGTTCCACACCTTGGCTCAGGCGATTAGAGGATCATCAGGGGGTCCTTTTGTCCCTCTGTGGGGGGACACTCCCACCAGGTTTATATCTGGGACTCTCCACCATTTGACCTTAGAACTGAAGAAGCCTCTCGGATGAGAGGTGAAACGTCTTCAAGTAACTTAAAGAAGTCCAGACGCTTTTCTTTGCAAGCTCCTTTGACTTGGCAGCTGATTGTATGTTTTATGTAGATGCTTTAGTATTTAAACGATATCCTAATGCTACAGGTAAAATACAACACCAAATAGATTCTTAATCAGACTATTTTATACAGCATACTATTAGCATATTTGTCACAGTTTACATTATTTTTACGTCAGTGTGTAATGTTAATTAATGATTGATACGATGTATGTCTCTCTCATGAATAGATTTCCAAGCTATGATCATTTGATGCCATTTTGGTTTTTGATTGAGCCTTGCATCTATAAAATGATCCGGGTTTCAAGAGCCAAGTCAGCTGCCAATTGGAATGAAGAAGTGTTGACACCTGCACGCACATCAACAGTAGGTTATGGGTTTGTTGGTAGTTAGAACTAGAGGTGTAATGTTATTGTATTTATGTACAATAACATTACATTATGTGCAATAGCATACATACACAGGTGTATGTATGTAAAGGATACTGAGTCTAGCATACATACACAGGTGTATGTATGCTAGACTCAGTATTCTTTACATACATACACCTGTGTACTACAGCACCTCATTGTTTACCCCATGGTACAGTATGGTATGCATAACCATTACAAAACATTTAGCCAAGAAAAGCATAATTTTACTAGTTAATAGCTTAAGGAGTAACATTTTCCCTTTTGTTTTCACCTTCCAGAGGCAGCTGCTACAGCCAATTGACGAGTTTTTTCTTTTCCTGGTTTTCCTGTCAGTTGGTTTGAAGGAGAGGGACCTGGCACACCGATTTAACATACACCAGTCCACAATGAGCCGCATTATTGCAACATGGACAAATTTTCTTGCCACTGCACTGGGGTCTAAATGCATTTGGCTTACACGTGAAGAAGTGCAAGCTTACCTCCCTGAGGAATTCAAAGATTTCTCAGACACCCAGATGATCCTTGACTGTACAGAGCTGAGGTGTCAGACACCATCCTCACCACTTCTCCAAAGTGAAATGTACTCTTCGTACAAATCCCACTGTACGATGAAAGCCCTGGTTGGCATAGCTCCACATGGTCCAGTGACATTCATCTCTAATCTGTATGCTGGTTCGGTTAGTGACAAGGAACTATTCAAACAATCAGGCATTGCTGAGAAGTTGACTGAAGACATGGCAGTGATGGTCCAAAAAACTCACTGAAAAGTCTTCAGCTAATCCAAAATGCTGCAGCAAGAGTACTGACAGGGACTAGAAAGAGAGAGCATATTTCTCCTGTTTTGGCTTCCCTTCATTGGCTTCCTGTTAAATCCAGAATTGAATTCAAAATCCTGCTCCTCACATACAAGGTCTTAAATAATCAGGCCCCATCTTATCTTAATGACCTTGTAGTACCATATCACCCTATTAGAGCACTTCGCTCCCGCTCTGCAGGCCTACTTGTTGTTCCTAGAGTATTTAAAAGTAGAATGGGAGGGAGAGCCTTCAGTTTTCAGGCCCCTCTTCTGTGGAACCAGCTTCCAGTTTGGATTCGGGAGACAGACACTATCTCTACTTTTAAGATTAGGCTTAAAACTTTCCTTTTTGCTAAAGCATATAGTTAGGGCTGGACCAGGTGACCCTGAATCCTCCCTTAGTTATGCTGCAATAGATGTAGGCTGCCGGGGGATTCCCATGATGCATTGAGTTTTTCCTTTCCAGTCACCTTTCTCGCTCACTATGTATTAACAGACCTCTCTGTATTGAATCATATCTGTTATTAACCTCTGTCTCTCTTCCACAGCATGTCTTTTATCCTGTCTTCCTTCTCTCACCCCAACCGGTCGCAGCAGATGGCCGCCCCTCCCTGAGCCTGGTTCTGCCGGAGGTTTCTTCCTGTTAAAAGGGAGTTTTTCCTTCCCACTGTCGCCAAAGTGCTTGCTCATAGGGGGTCATATGATTGTTGGGTTTTTCTCTGTATCTATGAAGCGCCTTGAGGCGACTTTTGTTGTGATTTGGCGCTATATAAATAAAATTGAATTGAATTGAATTGAATTGATGGTAGATAAGGTCTTCCTAATCACCGATTGTTGTAAATGCAAAGTGTACTGCCCACCTTTTCTATCTAAGCAGAAGCAGATGCCAGCATACCAGGTTACGGAGACGCAGGCCATAGCCAGACTCAGGGTGCCTGAGTCATTAGGAGGATCAAACAGAACAAACTTTTTGATAGCATCATTACCATATCCCATGTTTACAACATCAACCAACTGTTTGCAGTAGCATGTATGCTGTCAAATTACCAGAACACAGCATTAGTTAAAAAATGGGTTAAGTGAGACAAGATGGATTTTTCCCAAGACACCAGTGCCAGTACAAGTAACTTATGGAAAATGACCTGCAGCTGAGGCCACTACAGTTGCATTTCTTCCTTCTCAGCTGACAATACTTGATTACAGAACTGGTACTTGAGTGCTGATAGTTGAGTTTCAGTTATTGATAATTCAAATTCATTGCAAATGTTGAATGTTAATAATACTGTTTAATTATACTACTATATTACTATTCAGATTCAACAAAATTGTTTATCAAAATTATAAAGTAAATCACTAAATCGTTTTAAAATCATAAGTGACATTGAGCTTTTGTAACATCAAAAATACCATTTGTCATTTTCTACATTCAGTTGTGTTATTGTCTTAGGGATGGAGTTTTAAATACTTACCATGTAAATAAGTTCTGCACAAATTCAATGTTTTAATGTGTGTTTTTAAAAAATGAAATTGATGCCATTGCTTAAATAACAGTTTATTGATTTCACATAAAAGTAACATGTAACAACAAAAGAATTCATGAAATATATTGCAAATAAAACATCAGTTATTTTGTTCCAGCCAGCCTGAAGGATCTGTTTTCCTTTTTGCTATGTTTTCACTGTTCATTTTTCCAAACACAGGTATCTTGGCATATATAGGTAAAAAAAGAAATAGTCTGCCTTTTCTCTGATTACATTGTGCACATCTGTATCCATGTATATTCTTTGCACTAGGTCAGGGGTCTGCAACCTTTTACACCCAAAGAGCCATTTGGACTCGGTTTCCACGCAAAAGAAAACACTGGGAGCCGCAAATACTTTTTGACATCTAAAATGAAGATAACACTGTATATATTGTTTTTTACCTTTATGCTTTGTGTGAACAACTAAGGTGTGTTGCTTATGAAATCCATGAAGTGCTACAGAGAAAATTACATTTTATTTATGTAATCAACACATTTTGAACTCTTAAAGAAATATAACAAAAGGAAAGACACCAACCTGAACTAAAATGATCCATGTAGCAAACAAAAACTGTTCTCAGCCACCACCCTTATATCGCCTTTGGGCTGTTGGAGCCTTGACCTGACTTTTAAAAAATAATTGGTAAAAAAGCACTATGCTGCTGAAAAATTAAAAATAGATATTTGCAAAATTCTGCCTAAATATGTATTTTACCAGGTTAATGCGTGCGGTGGGGCGTGGTCTGCAGCGCTGCTGCAGGGGAGGCGGACGCACCTGAGCCACACCCGCAATCATGCCTCGCTGCCTTTACGTCTGCGCTATCTGTGCTGTTGTGTTGTTGGTGGTGTATGTCGGGCTGTGAGGTGAAAAGCTATAGCCAGCTGTATGCGTACAGCAAACGTGTGTGAAAAGTGGTCAATAAAGAGATGCTGAAAAGCGTGTTCATGCAAACATCGTCGGTCTGCCGTGATATGTTTACAATAAGACTTATGGTCCCGAACCTCTGCGCACAGCGTCTGCTAATCGGGGCTGTACGAAGTCAGTTTACGCAGGACTGTAAGCTGTCATCTGTCAGGCGTGAGCGGTGTTTGTCTTTAACATAGTTCATGGTGGAGCTGCCGACATAATGTGGATCAGAAGATCCATAACTGGCCTACCTGGGGTTGAAAGTCTCGATAAATGCACGGCGTTTCGGCGGGTACACCGGCTTCCGCGAGTGTGACGCTTATTTTGAGCGATGAAAAAATAATAGAATATAATTTTATTTTTATATTTCAATATCACAATAATCTTCCAATTTAGAACTACAAGTTAAAAAAAAGAACTAAACACAAATAAAATACACTTCAGCTAAATACTAATTTATTTTCCCAAACCACGCGGAGCCGCAGTATAAGGACTAAAGAGCCGCATGCGGCTCTGGAGCCGCAGGTTGCCGACCCCTGCACTAGGTAGTCCTCTTGTGCCCACACAACTAAGTCACACCACTGCATCCCACTGATGAGCAGTTGTCCTTGGACTTGCCAGTAATATGCGTGGCTCTTTTTCAGTTTAGGGGTACCACATTCCATCTGCACATATCTGCAGTCAATAAAGTTTTGTACATTGGGACATTTGAATTCGACGAAGCCAAACTGGGGGTATTCATTGGGGTCAAAAACAACACCATCAGGAGATGCAGCAAGCCAGGGGGCAATGGGGTGAATGACCAGACCACAGTGTGAGTAGTTAACATTCATTAGCCTACTATACTCTGCTGCTATTGCAGGCTCCATCTCAGTTCCTCTCCTCATGTCTGCTGTCTGCCTTGTTCCCTTCAATATACGCTCTGCTAGTGACTCTGCCGAGCTCTGGCCTCTGACGTGACACACCTCCCGAAACCTAGAAGCAGTCACTCTGGGCCTGCGGAGCTGATGCCACTCAGACGAAGAGCTTTGCTCACGTGTAGCTTCCTCTATTTTGTGAGCCATTTCCAGAGTTACAGACAAGCTTTTCAGATGCAGAAGCTCTTCTTCTGAGCACACAAACACACAATCTGATGGCAAGATGTCATACCCCTCCAGAGGCAAGTGCGGTGTTGGTGGTGCATTACGGTGTAGTGTGATGTACCGGGCTGTCAAAACCGGCTGCTGATATGACAGAACACCGCCCTCCTGCACCAGCCCAAAGGCACTTTCCACAAGGGGCTTGTCAGGTCTCATGTTCATTGTGGTCACAAGTGGCCTGTCCTCAATATTAAATTTTGCATATGCCTCCGTTATTCTGAACAAGCAGGGATCTGGTAACGGACCCACCATGCCTCTGTAGAAGCCACTCCTAAAGAAAACATCAATGACAATAATGTAAGGAAGAAGGTTATTATACTGAACAACAACTAAACTAAAAACTAAAAGGTGTAAAACAGTGGTGCATATGTTAGAGACCGGGATGTATAAGTGTAATGTTGTATGTAAATTAATACCTATTCTGACAAATAGCAACATACATTTGTAACACACGAAACCAAATTTTACAAATCTAATTACCATACTCCAGTCTGGGCCATCCTATTTGGTACCGGCTTAGTGAAGATCATGGACTTGATGGGTCCTGGCTTCACACCCTAACAGAAGACACATTTACTATGGATGGTGTTGCTGTTGATATGTAAACTAAATCAAAAACTTTAACCTCATTTAAATTACCACTGTCCGTGGCTTGTGCCATTGCTGTTCAGATTCCGTGCAGCTATGCACAGGGGGGACAACCGGCACTCTGAGTTGTGAGTAGTGTGCTGTTTGGAAGAGCAATGCCACTGTGTGATTGCACATAACAGCGCCTGCCACGCAGGAGCACTGGCTATGTGTCACCAGGGCTATGTGTCGCCAGGGCTATGCACTGGCGATGAATCCAGAAGCTTAATCTAAGAAGAAAGAACGAAAATTAAAAATGTAACATCATCTTCATGGAAGAGCTGAACAGGAACATAGTTCAGTTTTATGGTTACGTACCCTCCTGAATGCTTAGTGTTTCCTTCTCTCCCTATTAAAACAACTTAACCATTCTTGATAACTGTAATAACTTAGATTGTGTATATTTGCAGTATTAACTTGTTGTCAAATGTTTCTGATCACCCAATCACACGTTGATTAAACTATCTGACTAGTCAAATTAGGAGTGATAAAGCAGGGAGACAAGTTGATGGGCCTTTAGGAATGAACTTAATGAACTTAACTAATGCTTAAATGAACTGAACCCCACTGAACGGGGATTAACAACTTTACACAGCTTCCTGCCTACACTTAGTATGTGTGGTGCCTCACTCTTCCTCATTGACCTGTAGCACAGGGCTCTCACACCGACCTCCCCTGACAACCTGTCTTTATTGGACACTGAATAAAGATACAAGTACCATTAGCATTATTTCTGTATTACTCATGTCAGCACGTCTTAAACATATATACTTTACACTTAGCAAGCATACCATTAGGTAGTTAACTACCTCCTTAGTTAGCTACTTGTAGAAATGTTTAGCTTATTTTAGAGTTTAAAAATGTGTTAACATAGAATGTAGAATTATTGTAGAGACACTGACACTGCCCTCAATGTAATAAAGGCCAGACTGTGTCATGAACTTAGGAGTAGATTGTAGAAGACCCCTCCCCCAGTTGAACTGTGAAAGGTCTCAACATTTGTAACTGGATAACTGTGGTCTGGAGGGGAGATGGGTTTTATGACCTCTAGGGAGTCACCTACACCCACAGTGTTTTAACTGTCACGCACACTCACTCACGTGCACACACATACACACAGGTATGCGTACACAGTCACACACGAGCACCCACATAGACACAGACACAGAGTTTGCAGCACACCGTGGGGGGTGGGGGGTGGGGTGGGGGGGGGTTATGATGGGGACGCCTCTATAAAGCTGGCTGTAACTAACAAAGGGGTGAAGATTTTGCAGAGGGACACACCGGCCTCGTCTTCCCTTCTAGAAGTGCATGCTCAAATGAAGATGAATAAAGATGAATAAAAGTTTTGTGAAAATGACTACTGAGTTCCGGTGCCGTCTCTGGAAGTTTCGACGAATAAAAGAACCGGGGTGAAACTGATTTCGCAACACTACCTAACGCTATTATAACAGTGTCTAACAACAAAAGTGACATTAGTTAAGAAAACCTCAACTATAGTTTCGGACAACATAAAACACCGTTTAAGAAAACATGTAATGTAGAGAATTGACATCAAATGAAGGACATAGCGGAGTAACGTAGTGTTTGCATTTGACGTTAGCTAGCGTTTCTTTGTCGGTTAATTTACGTTTTCTTACTCAAAGGAGCTTGCAAAGAAAAGCGTCTGGACTTCTTTAAGTTACTTGAAGACGTTTCACCTCTCATCCGAGAGGCTTCTTCAGTTCAAGAAGAACTGAAGAAGCCTCTCGGATGAGAGAGTATATGTATATATTATGTGTGTGTGTGTATATATATATATATATATATATATATATATATATATATATATATATATATACATATATATATATCCTATATCTATATGAAATGCTATAGACCTGAAGATGCTAATACTCTACGAATAGCCCTACTGTAAGTTAGAGGACTGGATCTTCCTCAAAAAGCGGAGAAGATGTTTATTATTATGGATGTCATTTTAGAAAAAGCATTGCATGATTATTAGATAAATTGAAATCATTCAGCCTATAGCACAGAAACAAGCAAATATCATGGGTAATAACATACAAAGTCAATAATAAAGACAGTTTTAGTATAGTATGTAAATGTATTTAAGGTATAAAAACTTAAATGAAATGGGACCACTGAGAGATCATGATTATGACTTGGCTTTCATGGGAACACCTCTGTTTCTGTGTTGCATGACACAAAAACATGGACTACGGACGTAGTCCATGTTTTTTCAAACGAAAACGCATTAGTGTGGACACACTAATGCGTTTTCGTTTGAAGAGACATACCCTAAAAGACTGGCAGCTGTAATTGCAGCAAAAGGTGGTTCTATAAAGTATTGACTCAGGGGGCTGAATAATTACGCACACTCCACTTTTCAGTTATTTATTTGTAAAAAATGTTTGGAATCATGTATGATTTTCGTTCCACTTCTCACGTGTACACCACTTTGTAATGGTCTTTCACGTGGAATTCCAATAAAATTGATTTATGTTTGTGGCTGTAATGTGACAAAATGTGGACAATTATCACCTAATTCTGTCGTTCCAGGGAGCTGTGTGAAACTTTTGGGCCTATTTGTAGCTCATCGTTTCAGGTCTCTTGGCTACAGCCGAAATGCTTCTGAGGAGAATGTAAAAAATATGTTTTGGCCCAAATGGTGTTAGGCGCTAATTTTCAGATAGCAAATCTCACTAAACTATTCGTGTAGTTTTGATGTAACTGGATTTGTATAAACAGGACTTGTATCAATTATGAGAAAATTTTTTAATTTATTTAACCAGAATTTGACCTTCCTAGAAGTGGGGAACTTAAAATGCTATTGCTATGTTATTTCTTTAAGCACATTAAAATGTCCCTCAATTATTATTATTATTATTTTTTCATTTTCTTCCCTTACGATTACAATGAAAGTACTGTAAAAGTATTCAATTTAATTAAATTCAATTTTATTTATATAGCGCCAAATCACAACAAAAGTCGCCTCGAGGCGCTTCATAGATACAGAGAAAAACCCAACAATCATATGACCCCCTATGAGCAAGCACTTTGGCGAAAGTGGGAAGGAAAAACTCCCTTTTAACAGGAAGAAACCTCCGGCAGAACCAGGCTCAGGGATGGGCGGCCATCTGCTGCGACCGGTTGGGGTGAGAGAAGGAAGACAGGATAAAAGACATGCTGTGGAAGAGAGACAGAGGTTAATAACAGATATGATTCAGCCACAGGGGTGGCTGTAGCTCAGGTGGCAGAGCAGGTCAGCCACTAATCAGAAGGTCGGTGGTTTGATCCCAGGCTGCCTCTTGGCTGCATGCCAAATATCCTTGGGCAAGATACTAACCTCATGTTTGCCTACTGGTGGTGGTCAGAGGGCCTGGTGGCGCCAGGTCTGGCAGCCTCGGCTCTGTCAGTGCGCCCCAGGGCAGCTGTGGCTACAATGTAGCTTGCCATCGTGAATGTGTGTGTGAATGACTGAATGTAGTGTGAAGCGCTTTGGGGTCCTTAGGGACCAGAAAAGTGCTATACAAATGCAGGCCATTTACCATTTACTCGCCTACAGTAGTGGCTGTGGGAACTATTGCACTGTTATTTCATATGAATGCATATGATACTATTATTATCTTCATATTATATTATATTATGATTTAAAATTATAATATTTTTTGCAGAATTGTACAAATACGTTATTAATCAAATTATCAACACATATTAGTTAAAACGTATGACATATGAGTTAAAACTCACACATAAAGCTAAAGTGTTTCTTGATAAAAATGTTGCCATTACATCATTAAGTCTGACAGCAAACAGGTCACATGTTTTGGGGTTCTGTTGTGTGTTGTGACAAAACCCATTTGAAAACAGTCAGGTGCTCTCTGTTTACAGATGTATCCACTTTTACATCAGTCTCTCCTCCTGCAGCAGCACTATTTTTTAACAGCTGGTGGAAGCCGACATGCTGCTGAGCTGCACAGTCAGTAAGGTGTGTTTACATGTATTGTTAAGAGGCCTGTCATGTTTTTTCTTATTCATTGTTGAAGATATGATGTAACCTTTATGAAACACAGACACATTTGCCCTGCATGTCCATGTATCATGAGTTTTCTAAGAACAAAGCAGTAGTTTTAAAATCGGTAACACTTTAGAATAATGTCACACTAATAAGCATCAGTCAGGTACTAGTAAGGAGCATTACTCCTCCTTAGTATGTCATTTATAAATATAGATATAAATGTCTCTTCTTTTTTAATAAACTGTCTAAATAAGTATTTACATGCACATTTACATATATAATGATTAAGATATGAGCAAATTATGAGTGTCTTAATAGAGATTTTATTAATACTCATTTTAATAGTAAAATTCATGATTAATAAGGCAGTTACTAGTTGTTAGTTAAGCAAGCCATCTAAAGTGGGGACTTTGCCTTATAAAGCATTTATAAGCATTTAATAAAAATGAAAGTACCTCAAGACTCAGCTACAGTCATAACAGAAAAATGACACAGACCACCCATAAAGAGGGAAAATATTTATTTCCAAATGCAAACATATTGCATTTGAGTTTGCAGATAACATAATGATATAGTTTGTGTAGTGTGAAGTCAGGGAGAATGCCAGGGTTGCACTTCAAAGCAAAAGGATACACACTCGGAGGGCGTAAGTTATATTTACTGCTGCTATGGTTGTTTTAAACGTTCAGATAATGTAGTTTATTTCTGCCTTTCTTTGTTCTTGATGCTAGGTTGCTTCATTCATGTGTTACACCTTTTACAGCTACAGGGTCTTCCTGATGCAAACATCCTGATATCTAACAAACCACAGGACAGCTAAACCTCAGGAATGAACTAAGGAATTCCCAGAGACATTTTCCTGCATTATCAGTTTAAGAGTTATCAAGTCTATCACACCAGTATTAATCCAACACCATTAGTAACGTTGGTGACCATGCTTGGAATGATCCGCCAACCCATTTTTTACATCACAGATGTGCTTCTGGCAAATATGCAGCAACTGAATTAAGTTTTCTTGTCAATACAAACCAAACCCATATAATTAGCTTCTTGAATCTATGCCACACAGAATTAAAGCAAATCTGACAGCAGAATTGAACCCAGTAGTAACAAGGTGTATCTAATGAAGTGGCCAGTGAGATTCATTGCTTTCTTTTACATAGGGATGCATTACGATTTTTAAAAATGTCTCACATTGCCCCATAAATACAGGTTTGCTTTGAAGTTGCCTTATAGCAGTCTTCCTCAACTACTTGGCTTGGCTAAATTTTGTAGATGCTAATATACTTTTATACTTGTTCAGACCTATATGTGCATAAGCTTTATGCGAAAATGACATGTAAACATGTAAACAAACTGAATGCTAGTATTGAGTTAAAATTCTGCAGTCAGTACTCTATTACCATTATTCAACAATTTTGCATTTAAATATCCAAGCTTTAGTCTTAAGAAAACAATCAATAAAAGCAAACTGTGCAAACAATTTGTTTTGTTTTTTACTCATGGATTGTCCTATAATTAGCTAAATTTTAAATAGGCCCTTTGCTTCCTATTTCAAACATTCTAATTTTGGAATGGATGATGGACTTGGTGGACAGAAATAGATGGCAGGCAGACTTTTTTTTTGTCACTGCATTATCCTCTTCTTTCTTCATAAAACACCAAGCGATAAAGTATACAGTCAGCTGTACGCCCGAGACAGGGACATAGCAGGGGAGCTGCGGCATGAGGAACGATAGAGACTGTGTGATGAAATAAGTCATGAGAGAAAATATCTCAGAGGAATCCATCATTCTTGTCTTTGCTTTTTCTTTTGGGATGTTTTAATGCTGTCACTGAGAGTTTGTTAAAAAAAAAAGCTTGGAAGAATAATGAAAGGCTCAGAAAAAATTTGGCTCTGTGATATTCATTACTGATGTCATTATGCACAAAAAACTGAAGTATTTTAATTTTGACTATGTTAATGAGTCATTTAGATTGGGTTTGCTCGGGATCTATAGCACACATAAATCAAATCTTTTGATAGCAGTTGTTCCCAACTGCTACGCTAGCAGTTAACCCTAAAAGGCTAACCTCATAAGTGTTTACAGTGTGTTTACTGAGCTACAGCCACTATGGGGTGGCTGTAGCTCAGGTGGCAGAGCAGGTCAGCCACTAACCAGCACATATTAGTTATTAGTTTGAGTCCCAGTTTTCACATACATAGGAGAAATAATAAGAAAATATATATGAAAGGACTTGTATGGAATGATATTTATGTCATAACATATGCACGAGCAAAAATATCTGACCAAATAATTTCATTTCACAGGCACAATTAAATTCCTTGCGCATAACTTCAACAAACCGCTCCTGTAGAACTCGGCAGCCACGTGCACAAAGAAGACAGTGCACACGTGAGCATGTAATTGGTCACCTTGACGGACAGTTAAACTGCATTACATTGTGGCAGCGACAGAAACGCTGTTTTTAAACTGTATTTGTTTATATTTTGAAAAATAAAGTTTGCCAAATGAATTATCAACAGTTATGGTTTGCTGTACGGCAGTAGAAATACTGACTACTGTCACAGGATTACTTCACTGCTCAAGAAATCCTTTAAACAGGATGATTCTAAGGCAGTGGTTCCCAAACGTTTTTTGCTGGGCCCCCTTTGTTTTACATGAAAAATGTTGACCCCCCCCCGCGCACACAAACACATCCTCCAACCACACACACCCATATTTTGCTCCATTGCGGTTTATTTCACACCTCAAACATTTAGTAAACAATTAAGCAAATACAAGTAATCTGCAATAAATTACAGGTAGTAAGAAAATAAACTACTAACTCTTTTACGCTACGTCCACACCTACACAGGTATTTTTGAAAACGCAGCTGTTTCGTCCACACGTAAACAGCGTTTTGAATCAGCAAAAACGGAAAATTCCTTTTTTGCGTTTACGTGTGGATGAGGAATACAGAGTTCGTCACGCAACGTCAAAGGTATGTGCCTTTTTTCACATCACGCTGTGCGCCACGTTATTGTTTACATGAGATGAATTGCAGAATGGCAGATAGTCAGATTAACAGTATTTTGTCTCTATCTTCAGGTTTTACACGCTTACATATACACACACGCAGTTACTGTCCCTCTATTTAGAAAGGCAGAGGCTTCACGGTGTAATTATTTTACATGTAGTTGTTTTTTTCCTGTGTAATAATGTTCAACATTGCTATCAATACATTTTTCAAAAAATGCCTCTCTGTGCAAAATGGGTTTAAAAACATAAACAGCTGTGGAATCCTGTTTGTCCATGATTTAGACAGGGGGAACAAATCGTGGCAGGATCAGCCTGATGTTATTTGTATCTCACTGTAACTTTACTGTATAAAGAGCTAACATCTCCAAAATGTCAGGAGTAGTTAGTCATTACAACAAGTGTTTGTGAACTAAAAATCAAGAATGTGGAACACTGTTTATCCGTGATTTGGAGAGCCCAGCGCTGCTCCCGAGGAAGGGAAAACCAATTCTGCAGGGGAGACCTACCTTGGCACTTGTGCAGGTGAAGCCAAAGGGAAGATATGCTTCATTATATTTTCTAGTCTTTGGCTTAAAATGAAGTTGGTTTGGAAACATATTCAGCTATGCTTCATCTCCTGCAGTGTCCAAACCTTGTTTTTTTCCCCTTTTCACACCGCGTCCCCCCCTGCAATGGCTCTGTGCCCCCCCTAGGCGGCGGGCACCACACTTTGGGAAGGTCTGTTCTAAGGCAAGTTCTGAACCCTCTGCACTGCTGTCCCTTTAATCTGTTATACGGTATTACGTAGTTTCTACGATTTAAAAAAAACAAAAAACTTGTAACAACTGTGCATTAATGTTCGCAGAGAGCTACCTGCGAGAGCGTCAAACTGCAGCATTGCGTGGCAAGCTGACACTCGCGTGTTCAATGGCCTATTTGTGGGCGCAGTTGGAGTTCTATGTGCACGGGTTGTTAAATTTACATGCAAGGAATTTAATTAAGCCTGTAAAACGAACTAAGTTGCTCAGATTATGTTTTTGCTTGTGCATACTTATGACATAAATGTCATTCCATAGATTTTGATGCCTGTGTGCTATCTACAGTACACTGGTATGACCTTAGGAAGTGGCAATGCAGCAGATTGTGATTTTGTTTTGATGAGCTGCCAAAGGATGGCAATGCCTTTCTCATCCCTGCAGCCTGTTAAATTAGAACATATTTCTTTCTTTTTTTTTACTACTCATATCCACAAAGGGAATCTCAGCTCTCCCTGCTTCTCTTTGATCTCTGAATAGTGTGGGAGGAAGCTTGGCGATACAGCTTATTCCTTTACATGGAGTGGTGGATTTAATATATTCTGTTACTCCTTTTTAATTTCACCCAAGTTGGCCCCTGATTTATTTATTTATTTTTTTAATGAACTACACCATCTGGGAAGCAGTGTTGTATGGGAGCCCCCGGGAAAGCTGCTCTGTGCCTCAAGAAACCTCCAGCTGACCACAGGTTGGTCTATGGGAGAGGTCAAGGACCAAATCAAGGTGGAAGACACAGCCAGAAGAAAAACCAATAACCATGAAATATCCTTACACTCAGGTGTGTCCCAGGCGAGGATCACTTAACTCGTGGCTTCATACAACTATCAATTTGTTGCTTGGGAGTGATCTGGTTGTCACAATAAAACACAAGCACAGGCTCAAATTACTGCATGGTACAATAAGCAAGTTTAACTCAAAAGCTCTGCAAAATGACATATTGACCAGCCATTAATTCATCTTTAGAATTATTAATAAAGTGTGTCTTTGTCTATAAATATCTTTTGTTCTCTCAGCAAAGAACTGCTCATTATGATTCTAATTTTCTCTTCCCCACCACCTTCATTCACACAATATATTCATATTCAGCTACAATCCAGATTTCCCCTGA
The DNA here is from genome assembly GCF_056152115.1 of Neolamprologus brichardi. Classification (NCBI taxonomy): domain Eukaryota; kingdom Metazoa; phylum Chordata; class Actinopteri; order Cichliformes; family Cichlidae; genus Neolamprologus; species Neolamprologus brichardi. The sequence continues at coordinate 27,407,606 of NC_142118.1, forward strand.
AGCAGGTTTCTATTACCTTGTTAACAAGATTAGTCTCCTGTTCTCCTGTTGAATTTATTTCTGACTAAGGAACTGTCAGACCCAGCTGAATACATGGAAGTATTACATTTTTAAAGTAAGGTGTTGAGGATGAAGGTGTTGTTACTTTTTGAAAGCGTATCTAACAAAGGTGTCACGTAGGGGAGTGGGATCTCACACATTGCATGTAGTTATTTAAGTTTACAGAGTGTTGCCCGAGCTTTTAAGAAAACATTTTATATAAAAGATGGAAAAATCCACTTTAACTTCACACATTGATTTCTGGACTCTGCAACATTAGCATTTTGACTGTCACCATAACAGAATTTAAATACAAAATTGACCCTATTCAGAGGAGAAGATGGCGCAAATGCTAGCAAGCTTTTTTAGAAGAGCTGGCAACCCAGAGTGGTTGCTTTTGTCCAAAAAACAAACAAAAATGGTCGTTGATGAAAACTATGGGGAAAATTATTGGTCAGTAAAATTAACACTGTCTGGAAGTGTCTGGCCTTATATACTGTCTGGCCTTATTTATTAGATGACTCACTTAAAATAAAATACAGTAAAAACATAGCTTTTGAAATACCCAAATGAAAACCTTATGTGAGAAGAAATGGACAAATTGAATACAAGACAAGACGATTAAAAAGCTAAAATCTTCTAATATCTGAAAATATGCTTGTTAACATTTGGCTAAAATGCAGCAAAGCTCTTAATAATTCATTAGTGACCTGCTGGATGCTAAGTCTAAGGAAAAACTGAATGAAGTGGCTACAAATTTGAACTAAATAAAGTGATTTGCATTAGCAAGGTGATACATTAGTCCCACTTCTACTCTCTGTTTTTTTTAATGATTAATTGATTATTGAATAGCACTTTGACTCCGTTAGAATCAAGCTTTCTCTGCTTGAGGTATTTTGTTGTGTTTGCTTTGGCTGCACATCATACTGTGGATGCAATTCATGCAGAAGTAATCAAGGTAACAAGGGCAATTATTTATTCAAAATCCATCAGCTGCAAGTTATTAATGTTGAAATACAATGTATGCTTTCCCCTGAGTCTGAAATATTACACTGGCTCTAGGGAAATATTAGAGAAGAAATGCTACAATTAAAGTCTTTCTCTTTAAGCACATGTGTGTAAAAGTTGGGATGTGGAATTGGTGGTGGAGTGTGCATGTGAGCCTCAGACAAGCACAGATTGATAGTGATTTCCCTTGTTTGACTTCTTAACCAGGTGATAAATCTCCTCATGTATGTTAATGCACATGTGAACACGTTTAAATGACCTGGTAAATAAGATATGGACAGGTAAGGAGAAAGAAAATGGCACGAGTAAAGTGTTTATATGTAATCACACACAAAACACCCCCCAGCTAAACTAACACCAAGCTGGCGACCCACATCCATCCCTCCATGTGGCACACAACACATTCAGATTTGTCACTGTCAAACATGTAATTTCAGCAGCAGTCAAAATAAATTGCACAGCCTCCCACAGTACTGTATTAATAATTTACAAATCACAGTGGAGCAGAAAATAGGTGCACATAGCCCCACCAGTGTGTGATCAGGCTGGGATGTGTGCCATTTCTCAGCAAGCCTCTCACACACTGCTCCCCACCTATGAAAAATGTGACATGTCAGTGGTGTAATTGTGTATGTATGGCATATTTGAGTGTGCACATGTCAGTAAATATGTGTTAAATTAATATGTGCATTTCATTGCATGTGATTATATGTGAGTGTGTTTGTGTGTATTTTTAGAGATTTGGCCTTCATGTGTTATTCATATGATATTAGTTAAGAAATAATATATGTGGACATGTTACACATAGCCACTAAGAATCAATGGTGAAACTATTTTAAACTGCAGGTAACCATAGCAACCACTCCCTGTCACTTGTCACTAAACAGGCAGCCAACTGACAACAAATATGGACTGGTTCTTATATAGCGCTTTTCTACTCTGTCCGAGCACTCAAAGCGCTTTATACAGCTAATTCATTCACCCAATCACACCCATTCACACAAGCACTTCTAAGCTTAAGTGCTAAGTATCTAACATTCATACACATTCACACTCCGATGGATGCATCGGAGAGCAACATGGGGTTAGTATCTTGCCCAAGGATATTTGGCATGCAGACTGGAGCAGCCTGGGATTGAACCACCGACCTTCTGGTTAGTGGCTGATCCGCTCTGCCACCTGAGCTACAGCCACCCCATATGCAGGTTTAAAAATAGAACTGGCCAATACAGGCGCCAAATTCCAGAGCTGAAATATAAAGTGTTCGTACTACAAACTGCATTTTCTCGAATGGCCATTTAAGGCTGGGTCTAAAAATGAGCTTGTCTCCATAAAATTCTCCTCTAAAATATCAAACCTTAAAAAAGAAAATATTAAAAACAAGTAAGTGAACCAGGCCTTGCCACTGTGTTTGTACTGCTCTGGGCTCTGTACAGCTCTTTTAAGGTCTTGATGTTGACTTTTTTTCTTTTTCACTCATTCAGAATCATTGTCCTGTTGCATGGTAAATGGTAAAGGGACTGGTTCTTATATAGTGCTTTTCTACTCTGTCCGAGCACTCAAAGCGCTTTATAGAGCTAATTCATTCACCCAATCACACAAGCACTTCTAAGCTTAAGTGCTAAGTATCTAACATTCATACACATTCACACTCCGATGGATGCATCGGAGAGCAACATGGGCTTAGTATCTTGCCCAAGGATATTTGGCATGCAGACTGGAGCAGCCTGGGATTGAACCACCGACCTTCTGGTTAGTGGCTGATCTGCTCTGCCACCTGAGCTACAGCCACCCCATAGCATGCCCATAGCATGAGCCAGACTTGTCTAACCTGTAGCTGTTGAACAGATGGTCTCACCTTTGATTTATTGGTCTACAGAGGATTTTGTGATTGACTCCATGACTCCAAGGTGTTCAGGTCCTGTGGCTGTAAAAAAAAAAAGCCCAAGTCATCACCCCTCCACCACCGTGCTTGGCAGTTGTTATGAGGTATTTGTTCTCATATGCTGTATTTGTTTGTTTATTAATAAACGTGGGACTGTCTATTATAGCCAGACATCTTACTTTGGTCTCATTTGTCCAAAGGAACTTTTAGAAAGAAGCGGCTTCCTTAAGGCAATTTCTTTTCAGACTTTTCTGATTGTACTCTGATGAACTTTAACATTTAATCTGCTAACTGAGGCTTGTAGACTCTGAGATGTAGTACTAGCCTTTTTTGCAGTTTCTCTGAGAACTGGGGTGATTTTACTGCTGAGCCATAAAGACCAGGTAGATGTAATAATTAACACACACTTCCTAAGGGCATGATAGCGAACCTGGATAAAAAGAATGAAAAGGCAAAGGCACCACCTATAGATGCTTTTCGTTATACTGATTAAAGCCAAAATATTAATTTAAGGATCACAAAGTATCACCATCTATCCATGCAGATTCAATGGTCAACAAATATCCATAATACAGGCTTATTAAAAAAACCCATTAAGACAGATTGAAGGATTTGTCTTCACATTACTCTCAGCTGTCCTTCAAACCCACCCATAACAGTCTTTGTGCTCACTGAAGGGCTTGGCTGCATTTCTAGACTCCTGGTTGTTTGGCAGCAGGTCGGTTTGAGGCTTACTAAACCTTTCCAGAGAAGCCTGTGAAGTCCATATTTGAGCTTGTTTGAACATCTGCAACAAATACATTGTTAAGCAGTGCAACTTTATTAATGTAAGTCTGACTGGAAAACAGCATTTGTGTTTTATTTACTAAAAGAAGAAAACATTCCAAACCTTTACTGTTTTATATATATACATATATATATATATTGTGTTACAGTCCTTATGGCTTTCAAAAATGCAACCATTGATTTAAGTAAACGATTCTGTTAATGCACTAGATTATTAAGTAACACTGTTTTTTACTCTAAATTCCCAGGCCTGCTCTGTGATTAATGATGGACTGTTGTCGGCTGTCTTCCTCCCAGGGGAAACATCTTGGAAAAACCTCTCACTGAACTCCATTAGTTCCAAAAGCTCTCTGCTTAGTGTCAGCTTGGTTATATAGAGGGTGATGTGGATGGTTTTTTTTATGTTTATATGTAATCGATGAGTGTAGTTTATGTGACATCTCTGTTTGTTTTTTTTTATCAGACACAAGCACAACCTCTCAGGGAAATTAAACATGGGTACTGTTTGCCTGACTGCTGTTAGTGGTTACTGGTATTTCAATTCAATTCAATTCAATTTTATTTATATAGCGCCAAATCACAACAAAAGTCGCCTCGAGGCGCTTCATAGATACAGAGAAAAACCCAACAATCATATAACCCCCTATGAGCAAGCACTTTGGCGACAGTGGGAAGGAAAAACTCCCTTTTAACAGGAAGAAACCTCCGGCAGAACCAGGCTCAGGGAGGGGCGGCCATCTGCTGCGACCGGTTGGGGTGAGAGAAGGAAGACAGGATAAAAGACATGCTGTGGAAGAGAGACAGAGGTTAATAACAGATATGATTCAATGCAGAGAGGTCTATTAATACATAGTGAGTGAGAAAGGTGACTGGAAAGGAAATACTCAATGCATCATGGGAATCCCCCGGCAGCCTACATCTATTGCAGCATAACTAAGGGAGGATTCAGGGTCACCTGGTCCAGCCCTAACTATATGCTTTAGCAAAAAGGAAAGTTTTAAGCCTAATCTTAAAAGTAGAGATAGTGTCTGTCTCCCAAATCCAAACTGGAAGCTGGTTCCACAGAAGAGGGGCCTGAAAACTGAAGGCTCTCCCTCCCATTCTACTTTTAAATACTCTAGGAACAACAAGTAGGCCTGCAGAGCGAGAGCGAAGTGCTCTAATAGGGTGATATGGTACTACAAGGTCATTAAGATAAGATGGGGCCTGATTATTTAAGACCTTGTATGTGAGGAGCAGGATTTTGAATTCAATTCTGGATTTAACAGGAAGCCAATGAAGGGAAGCCAAAACAGGAGAAATATGCTCTCTCTTTCTAGTCCCTGTCAGGACTCTTGCTGCAGCATTTTGGATTAGCTGAAGGCTTTTCAGTGAGTTTTTTGGACATCCTGATAATAATGAATTGCAGTAGTCCAGCCTGGAAGTAATACATGCATGAACTAGTTTTGGTAAATGGAAGAACGCAGTCTTACATATTTGTTTAATATGTGCGTTGAAGGACATATCCTGGTCAAAAATGACTCCAAGGTTCCTCACAGTGTTACTGGAGGCCAAGGTAATGCCATCCAGAGTAAGAATCTGGTTAGATACCATATTTCTAAGCTTTTCAGGGCCGAGTACAATAACCTCAGTTTTATCTGAATTAAGAAGCAGAAAGTTAGCGGCCATCCAGGTCTTTATGTCTTTAAGGCATTCCTGCAGTTTAACTAATTGGTGTGTGTTATCTGGCTTCATGGACAGATAGAGCTGGGTGTCATCTGCATAGCAGTGAAAATGTATGCTATGTCTTCTAATGATGCTGCCTAAGGGAAGCATGTATAATGTAAACAGAACTGGTCCTAGCACTGAACCCTGTGGAACTCAGTGTGTGAAGAGGACTCTCCATTTACATGCACAAATTGGAGTCTATTAGATAGATATGATACAAGCCACTGCAGTGCAGTACCTGTAATACCTACAGCATGTTCTAATCGCTCTAATAGGATATTATGGTCAACAGTATCAGTATTTAATCAGGATTGTTACTCACATATGAATTTTGTAACATGCCAGTTTAAAATATATCAAGAGTAAAGACTAAACTTATCCTTACACAACAAATAACTTCACCACATGCATATGAATGAGAAAAATTGTGGTTTTTAGATGTTAGTTGAAATAATAATAATAATAATAATAATAATAATAATAATAATAATAATGGATTTTTAATCCTGTCAGGTTCAAGTTATCAGCACCGAAAACCCCTACACTAGCCCCTAATCCATCCTTTGGAGAAAAGCAGGAAGTGCTTTCTTGGAAATAATGAAAAATGTTTTCAGTATTTTTATAATGTCAAATATAATTTGTCCCTTGATTGCAAAAAAATTTGACAACATCCATCCATCCATCCTTGTCCACTTACAGATGCAGCCACTCAAAACTGAGGTCAGCCGGCTGGGAGACCACCCTCTTTTCTTTGAGGCGTATCTACTTTCCGCTATAAACACAACACTTTTACTCAATTGCAGAGTGTCACCAAGACACTCAAATAAATTGGACTTGGATAGTTAGCTACACATGATTTTTTCAGTATTATTGTCGGCTCTTTACTTTAAAACAGGGGTCTAGAACTTGTGGCCTGGGCCATTTGTGGTCCACGTTACCCCTACTTGACGTGAAGAAATATAATGCAATTTGGCCCTTTTTTTGTCTTTTGTTGAGTGCAATGTTAAAATAAGTTCTTTAAAAAGCAAAAAATTATTTAATATGAAGGCAACATGAGCAGAGAGTACAAACATGTTGAGGGATTGGCTGTGTTAGTTCAGTGAGAGAGTTATTTATTAAAAAAAATAACTTAGCGTTGTGCTTTGACTCAAGACAGATGGCGCCTGTCACGATCCTGGGTCTTTTGAGCCTGCTGAACCTCGTCCACCTCTGGTTTGGCGTTGGCGGCCACCTTCCAGATCTTGCCCAATTGCCACCGCTGGCTCCACGGCCGGCCTCCTGAAGTGCTTCGTCACCACCGCTGGCTCCACGGCTGGCCTCCTGAAGTGCTTCGTCACCACCGCTGGCTCTGCGGCCGGCCTCCTGAAGTGCTTCGTCGCCTCCGCTGGCTTCGCAGCCGGCCTCCTGAAGTGCTTCGTCACCACCGCTGGCTCTGCGGCCGGCCTCCTGAAGTGCTTCGTCGCCTCCGCTGGCTTCGCAGCCGGCCTCCTGAAGTGCTTCGTCACCACCGCTGGCTCTGCGGCCGGCCTCCTGAAGTGCTTCGTCGCCTCCGCTGGCTTCGCAGCCGGCCTCCTGAAGTGCTTCGTCACCACCGCTGGCTCTGCGGCCGGCCTCCTGAAGTGCTTCGTCGCCTCCGCTGGCTTCGCAGCCGGCCTCCTGAAGTGCTTCGTCGCCTCCGCTGGCTTCGCAGCCGGCCTCCTGAAGTGCTTCGCCACCCCACCGAAGGAAATGGTCTGGAATACTGGTCAAGCTCAAAAATTGTGTGGCGACATAAACGGCTACATTCCCAGCTCAAGAACCTTGCCCTGGACAACAAGCGTTTTATTTCCTGGCGTTCCCTGGAATCAACTCCCCGTTGGATCATACCAGTGATTCCACATCCTAATATCCAGTGCCTATGGCATCGGTCCCCACGTTTTGCAGGGGTGGAGTGGATTATCAAAACCTTCGCCCCCTATGTCGATCATCTCAGCTGGCAGGGAATCCTGTGCTAGCTAAACTGGCCCTGGTTAACCCTAGGTCGCTGGCCAATAAAACCTTCATTTTTTCATCTCTCGTAACTTGGATTTTCTCTTGGTGACTGAAACTTGGCTGAGCCCATTTTCTGAACTTGTCACCCCAGACTGCAACTACCTCAACTCACCCCGAATGACCGGTCGAGGCAGAGGACGCTTGAACTGCAGCTATTTGAATTGCACCTGCCAATACTGGTGCTATGTGCACTGGTGTATCGACCTCCTAAATATAATAAGAACTTTATACAAGACTTTTCTGAATTCTTGGCAGGAATTTTACCAAAGTATGACAGTGTTTTAATAATAGGGGATTTTAATATTCACGTTTGCTTCGCTGCTCTGCTGACTGATGATTTTTAAAATCTTATAGACTCTTTTAATCTTGTTCAGGCCCAACACATAAACGTGGTCATACCCTGGATCTTGTACTTTCTTGCGGCCTGTCACTCTCTGACTTTTGAAATTTGTAATATCAATTTTTAGGACCATATGCCTGTACTATTTGCAGTGTTGGGGAGTAATGGAATACATGTTATACATTTTAAATACGTTACGTATGTAAAATACAAAATATGAGTACCTGTATTCCGTTACAGTTACCGTTTTAAAAGGTGGTATTCAGAATACAGTTACTTTGTTGAAATGAATGGATTACACGGCGGTATTTTCCTGTTTCATGAGGCTATGAACTCTATATTTTTGGTGTCCACGTAGGTGGAAACCCAAACAAAACACACATTAAGAGGCTCTCATGTCTGTGTCTCAATCTCGCGGTCCATGTCACTTCTACTTGCGGCCCGCATAATGACGTGAAGAAATATTTTTAAAAATTATTCACAAAAATGATTTAATATGAAGGCAATAGGCAGAGTGTTACAGGCATAGCCCTAAAGAATGTAGCCTCATGGGCAGTGTAGTCCGTGCTGCAGGGAGAATGGACTGCCATACCCGTTATGTGTCTGTGAGCGAGGGAGGGAGAAAAAGAGTTGAAAAGTAAGAGATGTCACTGACCAGAAACAGAGATGGAAGCCGACACAGAACCCGACGTATTAGCCAGAGGTCTCTTTACGGTTTTATGCCTTTACGGTTCGAAGCCGCGGATAGTTTTCTATATGAGATCGCTGCAAAAAGTGCAGCCTTACCTATGGTCCACCCTACTGTTACTCATTTTATATTAAGATTTAAAAATCTAGTTGCTATTGGTATGGCGAATAATGTTCAGTAAAAGTAATAAATCACACAGCAATAGTACATTCATGTAGTTGTAAAAAGCATGATAATATATTAAGTAATCCAAAGTATTCAGAATACGTTACTCTCATTGAGTAACTTAACGGAATACGTTACAAAATACATTTTGGGGCATGTATTCTGTAATCTGTAGTGGAATACATTTTAAAAGTAACCTTCCCAACACTGACTGATTTGAGTTTGAGTTGAGTTGAGTCAAGTAGATCAATTCAAATACAGCAGATCACTTCGCCTGCTTCTATAAAAATCTAAATCATGCATTACCTGCTAAGTGGCCCACCTACTTGACCACTGATAGCCTACTTTCCCAATTTAACTCTGCTTGTTAGGAAATACTTGACTTCATTGCTCCGTTCACCAACAGGTACCTAAAACCAAAAACCCAACGTGGTTGAATAATGATACCAGAAAATACAGACAGGCATGTAGAAAAGCGGAATGAAAGTGGAAAAAGGACCGACTCCAAGTTTTGTTTGAGGCACTTCGAGAATCCTTGTCAAGCTACCAGAAAGCAGTAAGAGCAGCAAAAACAAAGTGTTTTTCTAAGGTTGTGTCTAACAACTATCATAAACCTCGTATTTTATTTGGTATTATAAATTCATTTCTTAATCTTCCCACTAGTGATTCTCATATAGCAGGGAACATAACATGCGAGAATCTAATGAAATTCTTCATTAATAAAATTGTAGACATTAGGTCTCCCATTATCCCTCCCATTTTTGACCCATGTGTTTATACTCCAACTTCAGCCATTTTTGATTACTTCGAGCCAGTGTCCCTTTCATTACTTAATGAAGTACTCAGTAACTTGAAGCCTTCAAATTGTACTTTGGATATCATTCCACCTGGCTTACTGAAAGAAGTTTTTGATTCTGTTGGTATATGTTTGCTTTCCATTGTTAATAGCAGTCTTCAGTCTGGGTCCGTCCCCTCTGATTTTAAACATGCTGTGGTGGAACCCATCCCTAAAAAGCAGAATCTGGACGCAATAGTCGTATCAAATTACAGACAATCTCTAAATTGCCTTTTTTGTCAAAAGTTCTGGAGAAAATTGTCCTTCTACAGCTCCAGACCTTTTTAGATCAACATGACATTGGCGAAGTATTCCAGTCTGGTTTAAAAATGCACCACAGCACTGAAACTGCTTTTTAAAAAAGAAGTTTTTAATGACCTTTTAACTTTTAACCTCAACTTCTGTAATAGCTTCTATTGTGGTATTACCTCTACATTAATTGGCCAACTGCAGCTAGTCCAAATGGCTGCAGCACGGCTGCTAACTGCCACGTGCAAGTGGGATCTCATGTCTTCCACACTTGCATAATTACATTGGCTGCCAGTCAGCTTTCGAATTGATTTTAAGATTTTAACACTTGTTTTTAGTGTTAAATGGAACTTTAGTGTTAAACACCTGGACTTGTTGTCCAGGTGTTACATGGACTAGCTCCTATATATCTTGCTGATCTCCTAACCTGGTATTCTCCCCCAAGATCGTTGAGGTCTGCGGACCAAATGCTTTTGGTTGTCCTAAGGTCCAGATTACAACACAGAGGAGACCGGGCATTTGTTGTGACTGCACCTAAATTATGGAACACGTTGCCCCTGCATATCAGGACCTCCCCAACACTGGATACTTTTAAAACCTGTCTAACAGCCAACTTTTATTCTCTGGCCTTTAAATCAATATGAGTCTTTTACTATTGTTCTTTCCATCATTCTATTTTCTCTTAATCTATATTTTATTTTATTTGGTATGTCTTCTGATTTTACTATTTTATTGTACAGTACTTTGGTCAACAGCTGTTGTTTTTAAAAGTGCTATATAAATAAATAAACTTGAAAAAAAACAACTAATGTGTACACTTATGTCTGCATTTTTATTTTGTTAAATACGAAAAAATATAGCAGAAGTGTAGTAGGTTGCAACTTCATATTTTCATTTATTTCTTTAAACTCCTATGTTGTGCAAACGTCTTGAGCGACCCATAACATGACTTTATTTTGCAAAAGAGAGGCCAGACTTTCACTTAGTTTTTCTTTTTTGAAGTTTTCTCCAGGCTTTATGGCGGTGTTTCACAGCCAGTTTTTTTCAACATTAGCTGCTTTTTAAATTATTTCCAGTCCTGTCCTCATACCTTAGAGAGGAACGTTTGTTTAAGCTCTATTTTAACCTTCCAACCATATTAATGAAAGTATGTTAATTAGGGCTGGGTATCGTCACTGATTTCTAGAATCGATTCAATTCCGATTCACAAGGTCCCGAATCGATTCGATCCACGATTCGATTTAATTCTATTTAATTCGATTCGATTCGATTCGATTCACTTCGATTTGAATCTGGGAAATTTTGACAGTCAGATATGTTATAATTCAGATCAGTACATTTACATATTTTTGTATCTATAAAAAGGAAGCTGACACACGCAAGACTTTATCAAAGGTGTGAGCATCACAGCAGATGTCTTTGTGTCAAAGTAGCTGAAGATAAAACACAGAAAAACATGAAGGTGATTTTCCTGGCCTGGGATTTTATAAAAATATTCTGCAGTACATCAAAAACGAAAGAAAACCATTAATCAACACATGAACATTACCTCTGACGTTACAGCGGTTTTATTAGAGACACGGCTAAGCGTTTTGCATTTTGCATAATTTTAAAAAGTTTAAATTTGTTCAGTATTGAACAGCAGAAATTAGGTTTTCTTTTCGGAAGTATGTAAAACGAAAAAGAAAAAAAAGTCAGCCGACAGCGCTGTAAACAACGGTAGACTTGTGTGTAACAAGCAAGCAATAATGAAGAAAACAGTACAGAGAGAGAGAGGGGGAGAGAGAGAGAGAGAGAGAGCTGTGCATCGTGGTCGAAGCAAAACAGTAAAAGTCAGAGTGAATTCATGACGATGTTTATGTGAAGCGTAGTTTGGATCTTCTTTTGCTGCTGGTTCGGTCAATATTGTTTGGAGAGAGATCAAACTAACAGCTTTAGAATCAGCGCATAAAGGGCGTGAACACAAAGCGCAGACCGCCGACAGATCAGAATCAGCGAGCTGTCGGCTTTCATCCCCGACTGTGAGAAAGGCGACATCTAACTGATGTCCCGCTGTGTGTTTAAGTCTTTGTGCAGAATCCGTGTTCCTGCTCTCATTTACTGTCTTAGCTGTTTGGTGGTTGTTGAAATTTTGTGAGATTCTAGCATTTCGGGCAAAATAAATTTATATTAAAAAATCGATTCAGGATTTTAATGAATCGATTATACGTAATCCAAGCCAGAATCGATTTTAATCGATAAATCGATTATAAAAACCCACCCCTAATGTTAATCCAGTGTGAACTTGATGCATCTGCCTGGGTGTGTAACCTATCAGCTTTTTGGGCTGAGTGTTATGGGGGCTGGAATGCTGTCTTTGGAATTTTGGGACAGGACCTTGCCAACCGAAGCAACTTCATGGTGCCTTCCCAAAAACGGGACATTAGAAGACTACCAAAAAAAGCAGTCTATACTACTTTGTGAATTCCATAAATCCTAATGTGTGACAAAGGAATCAGCTGTGATGCTAATGACAGTCTGTGCTCTCTTATCCATCTGCAAAAGTTGGTTGTGGTCTTAATATTACTGTTATTACTACTGTTAAGACATCTACGTAATATATTTAACAAATTGTGTTATTAAAGTTTGTAATTATATATTCACCGTCTGGATTCAGATGGGTCCTTCCACGCTCTGCATGTCTCTGACGGGTCAGGCATGCAGGCAAACCTGCATTTTCCCATGAAGGTTGCATTGTTTATTTCCTACATTCAAGTGGAGGGGTCATCAGAGACTTCACAGATGTAATAAAGAAGACACCACAGACAAAATGACAATTAAATACAATCTGGCTGCCCCTCCCTGAGCCTGGTTCTGACAGAGGTTTCTTCTTGTTTCTTCTGTGACATGGTGCTTTGCACTGTTGCGTCACAGCAAGAAGGTCATTGGTTCAAATAAAGAATCTCTCCTGGGTCTTTCTGTATAGAGTTTGCATCTTCTTCCTGTGACTGTGTGGGTTCTCTCTGGGTACTCTGGCTTCCTCCCACAGTTCAAAGAGTTGCAGTTGGTGAGGGTAGGTAATTGAAGATTCTAAAGAATTTCTAAATTCCCATATGGAAAAGATATATGTAAATCTTATAAAGTTTGTATCTGTCTTGTGTGAAACTTGTATGAAAAGCATACAAGAGTGAAAACAGATATAAGATCCCTTGAAAAATTATATAAATGAAATTTGTATGTTTTGGATACTTACTAAAACAATATATGAAAGTAATGAGAAAGTGGCCACTTTCATGAGTTTTTACTATTTCTTTTCCATATGGGTTACCCATGGATGCAAATGTGAGTGTGAATGGTTGCCTATTTCTCCGTGATAGACTGGTGACCCGTCCAGGATGTACTTAGGACTGCCAATAGCAGCTGGGATAGGCTTCTTGTGCTCCTAAATTGGATACATGGAAGAAAATGGATGGCTGGATGGATTTTGCCAGGTGCTTGCTCACAGGGGATTGTGTGATTGGTTTCTATTATTGTAGGATCTTTAGCTTACAATATAAAGCACCTTGAGGCGACTGTTGTTGTGAATTGGTGCTATATAAATAAAACTGAATTGAATTGAACAATAACCTAGAGGAGGTCTGAAGACATACAACTCTACCTCTGAAGACATACTGCATGCTGCATCTGTTACAACAGCATGGCCTGTCTGCAGTAGTGATGGGTCGTTCGCGAACGAAATGGCTCTTAGAGCCGACTCTTTGACGTGAACGACGCGAGCCGGCTCCTTATCGCGAGCCGTCACGTGGGTTTTTTTTTTCTTCTTTCTCTCAGCCTCTCTCTCGCACTTTTTTCCCGCTTCACTCCGCACCCGAGCCTTGTGCTTTACGCTGGGCAGAGGGGGGAGGGGCGGTAGTTACACTCAGTAGCACAGGAACAAAGCCGGAGGGAGAGAGAGAGAGCCAGGGACAACAACATCACATTAGAAAGGTATAGTAATCATCCACAACTATTTTTGGTTGCAGATGATAAAGGATTCAGAAAGTTTATTCATGCGGGCCCATATGACAGACAATATGCATCTTCTTTTTGTTTTCATATTTTAATTTATATTTAATTGTGTTGTGGTTTGCAGTGTTTTGTGTTGTTTCACTTTAAATTTGTGAAAGGAAAAAGCTGAAAATTTAAATAGTTAAAATTTGAAATGTGAATAGTTGATTTTTTGTATTATATGATTGAACGCACTTACATTTTACATAGCATCTGAAAAAAAAAAAACAGGGCAGCATGGTGGTGTGGTGGTTAGTACTATTGCCTCAACGTAAGACGAACCTGGGTTCAAATACATACAATTCTAGGACTGCATGTAGGATTTTATATGTGTATCCCAGTCCTTTAAGAATAGCAATCAAGGTCCCCTTGCTTTAGAATTTTAGACTCATGTGCACATGTACCATTGTTTCACAAAAACACGTTGAAACCAATTTAGAGAAGTCCCTGAGCGAGCCCTGTAAAACATTTGCCTGCACAAATATCTCATAATGATCCACAAACCTCACTCTACCTGAGGCAGCAAATGAGAGAAAGCCATTCTAGCAGCGCCATTAATGGCTTCACACTCTCCGAACATATCCACCTGCACTTCATATCATCCAAAAGCCAATTTTAGGAGACATCTTTCATAATTTATGTGAATGTAACAACACCAGGATCCCTCTGTAAACTGTGTCACATTTCCACAGCCTCAGAAAGGCTCTGGCAGATGTAGGGCCAGTCTTTCTAACTGAAGTCAATACATTTAACATCAAAAGTGTTTTGATAACACTGACAGTGTTATCAAAAAAAAAAAAAAGATTAGGAGAACCATTCAGTTAATTTCTAAATGTGTGGGCTCCTTAGAAGAAAGAAAGGTCAGAAATGTAAAGAACAGATAAAACAGGCTAGTGAAGTGGGGCTTCATTGTAGGCAGGCAAATAAGTAAATGTATTTATCGGCCTTTTCCAGTAGCGTCCCTCCTTCCCCCAGAAACATCTCCCCTTCGTCCTTTCCCTGCGTTTCCTTCCACATCCACGCTTTCTGTACCCAATCAATTATTCAACATGCAGGTTTCACAAGCTCTACCTCCCACTTTGCCAACTGCACGGCTTATTGTATGCTCAGATAAACACAGCTACTGTAGGCTGCAGACACCAGCCAAGCTACAACCTGCACCTCCACTCACAGACCTGCAGGACTATTGCCAAGGGTGTATACTGTCTGCAAAACCAGTATTTATTCCCAGCATCTCTGTTTGATCTGGAAACTTTAAAAACAGTTTCTCCGGGGACCAATAAAGGCTGGCTCCAAATTCCCATAGAGCCCCATGTTAATATACTTTTTCATTTTTAATATTGTACAGTTGAGTATAACTGTACAATATTAAAAATGAAAAAATATTACTGCTGAGAAGTAATGAAGTATAAATATTTAGTATAAATACCATACTTCCACAATAAAACTAAAATAAAAATGTCAGATATCTGCACTTTACTTTTGTATTTATTTTTCTGACAATTTTCCATATTTACTCAGGTGTGCTTTAAGCACACAGGTGTGTTTTACAGCTTTAAGCTTTAAGACATTTGATCGGATATAGCTGATTTGGAGCTTGAACTTTGAATCTGAAATTAAGGTAAAAATGACACATAAAAGACGACTCTGCTCTTGTTTTCATCTGTAGTCTCTTCATTCCTATTGCATACGAAGAGATGAAAGTGGAAAAAACAGATATTTTATGGATCATGTATAGCACGATCTGGAATGATCTGGAATAATGCTTTTGAGACAGATTACTTGTGTTTTTTTAACAGCTCAGCAAATCCCAGCAAACACAAAATGTTTCTGGTGCAGTTGCTATTTTTTCCAATGTGAGATGCAGAAAGATCTAGGACAGATAGGAGAGGACAAAGAGAGATTCGTTTTAGTGGTGAGGACTGCTCGCTGACAGTTTTTCATTTGGTTCCACCTTTTCTAGCTTTATACTATTGTAGGGTTTGGAAATCAGTCGTCGTAGCTTATGTAGCATCTTCTCACAAAAGAGCAGCATCCCAGCTCAGCAGAAGGACGGAGATCACAGTAGAAATTATTATTATTATTAGAATCAGAAATCAAGTTAAGATAAAGTTTGTATTTGCTTTTATCAATATTATTTTATCAACATTAATATGACCCAAAGTTCAATTACCATGCAGTTTCAGAGGCTCTACTAAGTTGAATCAGTAGCCTACTTGAAATGTGCAATTCACTTGTATTTTAATTTAAATTTTTATTCCTATTTATTCTATTTATCCCCTTTGTATATTTTATCTATATATGTCTTTGTATTTATATATGTGTATATATATATATATATATATATATATATATATATAATATTCTGTAACTCTGTAACTTCTGTCGGTGCTGTGCTTTTGGAAACCGAATTTCCCAGAGGAACCCACCCGAGGGATTAATAAAGTTTTATCTTATCTTATCTTATCTTACTTCAGCTTTTACCAGAATACTTCTTAAAACTATGTGTACTTCTGCTTAAATGACCAGTGTATGTACTTTTGTCACCACTGGTGATTGACCGTCTGTCTATATGCACGTATTAACAGGCTGCTTTGTTTTGGTTTGTTAAGTGAGCTTGCTGGTGCTAACTTATAATTTAGCTCTTCCGAATATAGCTCCAAAATCCAACATAGCTGTATTGTTGAGGTTTCAAAATGCAAAACCTACGCCCACCAACGGGTGCTGTTACTGTGGTCTGTCCAACTTTATCTGTTTTCACATTGTATTGAATGCAGAGTGTCAATGAAAAGTATGTTTTACTGTAGGATTAACAAGATTAACAAGTAAACAAGTCAATGTGCATTGCTCAAAGGTACAGATTAGTTAATAGTTACAGATTCATGAGCCTTCATTTGTCATTGCTGCTTTTAAACACCAAAGCTCAGCACGAGACTTCATAACTTAGATGGAACACTTTATCCAGAAGCATCAAACAAAATTCTAAAACAAATTGCTAAAGAAGCATGCACAGTATTTCTTCTAACACATAGAGTTTGCTTCGCTTGTGATCACTGTGATCTCTATGCCTCAGCCGAGTAATAGCAGGAAGTACTGAAAAATCTAATTTTTAAATAAATAAATAAATAATTAAATCTATGGACAGTATTGCTCTACTTGGACAGTAAGGCACACCTCAACCAAAACACACATATGTATATATAAACATCACATAAAGGGAAAAAAATCCCCTCGGAAAAGCCATTACTACAGTTTTCTACCAAACAAAATAAAACTGCAGTAATGGCTTTTCTGAGGGGATTTTTTTCCCTTTCTTTGATTTCTTTTTTTGGTAACTCTGCATATAATGAGAAAAATAATTATTTGCGGAATTCACTACTAAATTTGTAACTTTGTTTACAAAGAAATGAAGTCTTGAATTTTTATGGTAATTCAATTTTAACGGTGAGAGAATTTCAGCCAAAATTCCAGAAAAAAACAACATTCCATAAAAGTTATAAACCCTCAAAATATGATTAGAAAACCAAACAAAAAACAAAGCAAAATGGGGGTTTATAAATCCAATTGAGATGCTGAGGGACCTTAAACAGGTCAATCAAGCTTGAAAATCCTCCAATGTGGCTGAATTAAAACAATTCTGCATAGAAGAGTCAGCCAAAACTCCTCCACAAAGATGTTATAGCAAATATTTGATTTCAGCTCTTGGGTGGGTCGGTTTTTTCTCTTAATAATGAAATTATCTTTTAAAATATGAATCTTGTATTTATTCCATTTTTATTTGTCTAATTTGTTTGATAATCTGAAACGTTTAAGTGTGACACAGCACTATACATAACCCTGTGCAGAAAGAATCTTTTCTGCTCCCAGTTTTGGATTTTAACCTCCTGCACTGCTGCAATATATATTTATCAGCCCTCTTGGTTGGAGCTGTCACCTTTACAAAGGCTAATTCCAAAAGGCGGAAATAAAGAGCGCTAAGGCAGATGATCCAGCCCACAATAAGAACACAGTGCTACATGCCACTATCGCTCGCAACCTCCTGTTTGCATCAGCCTGTACTCGGTTCAAATGTGGGGAGGTAAAAATAGCAGAAAGATAAAAGAAGACAGAATGTGTGTAAAAATGGAATACAAGAGACGTGCCTCCAATCCCAGAAATAGAAGCCAAGTCGAAATAATAGTGATCACAGGCTCCTTCTGCCTTTTCAACAGTCTCCTGTGGCTTCGGCTGAACATTTCAAAAGCAGTAGCAATACTTTGTCAATCACTTTAAGCAGTCACATTACTATGTGCTTTTAATGTGTGTGCCTATTGTCTTAGGAAGCTCACAGCTTAAAGAACACTAATGATAATTAGACCATATGACAACTAAAATGAGCGGCTAAAAAGGTTACAGTACATCTCTGTTATAGTGATGATAAAATGGTCCACCAGTATCAAACACACTGTAGAGGAAACAATAAGCTAATTAGTCATTGCAGGCACGATGGCCATGAGTAGTTTTCTCTGTGAAACCTCCCATTACCAGCATCGTGTCCACAGCTGTCAGTAGAAACCACGCTCTTTTTGTTCCTGATCAGCCAGAGCTGAAACTCTTGGCCTTGGTCTGTTCATCAATACAGGAATTTTAGTATCCTCTTTGCAGTTGTTGAATTTGTTTTGGCATGTTCAAGGAAGTAAGTAAATGTGGCACACAGGTACTGAGGTCTGAGATCGTACTATAGAATCAATAAAGTGACTCTCTGTCTGAGAAATAAACACAACAGCCTGTTCATACTGTTTTTTTTTTTAGCAAATTAAATAAATGTATTTACTTTTAAAGATATAGTATTGTATTTTATATATATTCATTTTGTTTTCTTTGTTCTTTTTAAATGTACTTCAGGAAGTTTGTACTGCAGTAAAATAACACATTTTGGGGTCAACTTGAAAGAAAGGCACATGTGAAACGTAAAAGTGAGGTCAGAGGTCAAATGTGACATGATGTTTGGATACAAACAGGCAGAACCAGGCTGAGGGAGGGGCAACCATCTGCCACGACCAGTTTAAGTGAGAGAAGGAAGACAGGAAAAAAGATGCTGTGGAAGAGAGCCAGAGATTAATAACAAGTATGATTCAGTGCAGAGGTCTATTAACACATGTTGAGTGAGAAGGGTGACTGAAAAAGAAATACTCAATGCATCATGGGAATCCCCCAGCAGCCTACACCTACAGCAGCATAATTAGGGAAGATTCAGGGTCACCCGATCTAGCCCTAACTATAAGCTTTAGCAAAAAAGAAAAGTTTGAAGCCTAATCTTTAAAGTAGAGATAGTGTCTGCCTTCCGAATCCAAACTGTGAGCTGGTTCCACAGAAGAGGGGCCTGACAACTGAAAGCTCTGCCTCCCATTCTACTTTTAAATACTCTAGGAACAACAAGTAAGCCTGCAGTGTGAGAGCAAAGTGCTCTAACGGTGTGATATGGTACTATAAGGTCATTAAAATAAGATGGGGCCTGATTGTATGTGAGGAGCAGGATTTTGAATCAAATTATAATAATTATTGTTGTTATTGTTATTACTGACTTAGACCTCAGATGTTTGCTCTGAGGTTGAAGTAATCATGGGTGGTTACCCTTAACCCTCAACCCTACCCTAACAGGTGAGTTAGACTGTGATAAGTTTTTTATCCTCAGAGGATAAAAAACAAACATTTTACCTTCCTTGCTCGGTGCTCAGAGAACTCTGTTCTGTGAAAGTTAAAAATATTAATCTGCTGGTATTTACATAAAATCCAAATGTAACAGTCCAGAGTAAAATTGCTGCTCGGCACAAAAACCCCTTTTGAGATCGTGCATCGAGCATTATCGTGACTCTGGTCCTTTACGGTCTACTAATCTATTCATACATTTATTTTGTACAAAATATGATGCAGATTTCACGATTCCTCTGTCAGGGGTTGCTGAGTGGAGGCGAGGAAGAAGGAACCCAAACGCAGGACTCGCAGGTAGGTGAAGCCTGGTGATTTATTGTCGATGGAGTGAACACACAGAACAGAGGTAGGAAATGGCTGGCTGGCTGGCTGGACGACGGACTGAATGGCTGGCTGACTGAACACAGGCGGAAACAACAACATAACATCAATGACACGACAAAGAACTGGTGAAACCGAGGAACTTAAATACACAGGTAGAATGATGGCAATGATTGGAAACAGGTGAGTACAGGGCTGAACATAATCTGACTAATGACACAAGCTGACACGGGGAACAAACAGGAAGTGAAACAGGCAGTGGCAAAATAAACTGAACATGAACAAAACTGAAAGCACTGGGTCAATGACCCAGGAACCCTGACAGTACCCCCCCCTCCAAAGGCCGGCACGCGACGGCCAAAAGAAAGAAAAACCAGAACAGGGTGGGCGGAAAAACCAGAACAGGGTGGGCGGAGGGGGCCCAGGACGGAGGGACGGAGTCCAAAACAGAAACAGTTCAGGCGGGCGGCCACGTGGCCGGCGGCCGAGACGAGACAGTTCAGGTGGGCGGCCGCGTGGCCGGGACGAGACAGTTCAGGTGGGCGGCCGTGAGGAAGGCGGCCGAGACGAGACAGTTCAGGTGGGCGGCCGCGAGGAAGGCGGTGGCGGCCGCGAGGAAGGCGGCGGCGGCCGCTGAGCTGGTCTGGTGGGCGGCCGCGAGGAAGGCGGCGGCGGCTGCTGAGGCTGGACCAGGTGAAGCAGAAGCTGAAGCTGAGGCTGAGTCTGGACCAGGCGAAGCAGAAGCTGAGGCTGAGTCCGAGGCTGGCCCAGGCGAGGCAGAAGCTGAAGCTGAAGCTGAGGCTGAGTCTGAGGCTGGACCAGGCGAAGCTGAAGCTGAAGCCGAAGCCGAAGCTGAGTCTGGACCAGGAGAAGCAGAAGCTGAAGCCGAAGCCGAAGCTGAGTCTGGACCAGGCGAAGCTGAAGCTGAAGCCGAAGCCGAAACCGAAGCTGAGTCTGGACCAGGAGAAGCAGAAGCTGAAGCCGAAGCCGAAGCCGAAGCTGCAGCTGAGTCTGGACCAGGCGAAGCAGAAGCCGAGGCTGAGTCTGAGGCTGGCCCAGGCGAAGCAGAGGCTGAGTCTGAGTCTGGACCAGGCGACGGCACGGGAGCCGGGGGTGACGGAGCCACAGCTTTAGGGCCAGCGGGCGCGGAAGCCCCTGGCTGGAGACAGGCAGGGCCAGCGGGCGCGGAAGCCCCTGGCTGGAGACAGGCAGGGCCAGCGGGCGCGGAAGCCCCTGGCTGGAAAGCGGCCGGGCCAGCGGGCGCGGAGGCCCCTGGCTGGAGAGCGGCCGGGCCAGCGGGCGCGGAAGCCCCTGGCTGGAAAGCGGCCGGGCCAGCGGGCGCGGAAGCCCCTGGCTGGAAAGCGGCCGGGCCAGCGGGCGCGGAAGCCCCTGGCTGGAGACAGGCAGGGCCAGCGGGCGCGGAAGCCCCTGGCTGGAAAGCGGCCGGGCCAGCGGGCGCGAAAGCCCCTGGCTGGAGAGCGGCCGGGCCAGCGGGAGCGGAGGCCCCTGGCTGGAAAGCGGCCGGGCCAGCGGGCGCGGAGGCCCCTGGCTGAAGAGCGGCCGGGCCAGCGGGCGCGGAAACCCCTGGCTGAAGAGCGGCCGGGCCAGCGGGCGCGGAAACCCCTGGCTGAAGAGCGGGAGAGCTCACAGCTGGCTCTGGGTGCTGTGGCTGCAGGTCCGGGAACTGAACAGGGTGGTGGATGAGTGACTGAACTACAGAAGACTGGACAACAGACTGGACAGACTGGAGGACGGGCGACCGGGAGGCAGGAGGCGACTGGACTGACTGGACAGGAGGCGACTGGAGAACAGGACACTGAGCTACAGGGGACGACTGGATTGACTGGACGGGAGGCGACTGGACTGACTGGAGGACTGGAGACTGGAGGGCAGGGGGAGACTGGACGACAGGGGACTGGAGTGAAGGCTGAACAGCAGGTGAGGGAACTGACCGGAGTGGAAGCTGAACAGCAAGTGAGGGAACTGACTGGAGTGGAAGCTGAACAGCAGGTGGGACTGGAGCAGACTGGACTACAGGCTGGACTGGAGCAGGAGTGTGAACTGATTGGACTGAGGAGGCTAATGGATGAGCTACAGACTGAGCTAGCGAAGGAGATAGAGCTACAGCCTGGGCTAGTAAAGCTGGTGCCTGAGCAGGGGACAGGTCAGCTAATCTAACCAGTGATAATGCAAGGGCGTGAAAAGCTGGATCAGGAGGTGGATGAAGAGGTGAAGTAGTAGGTGGACCGGTTAGCTCTTCCAAGCCTCTAGGGAGGCCAGGCTGGATTGAGGCTGCCCTCAGCCTGGGCGCTGGGACAGGCACGGGAGGTGGCTGGACACAAGAGCGGATGTGGAGGTAGACTGCATCGCAGCTGCCCTCCTCCTGGGAGCTGGCACTGGTGTGGGTGTAGGCCGGGCCCTAGTCATCTGAGGTGGTGAAATGGCTGAGGAGGAAGGCCGAATCTGGGCTGCCGTGCTGGTGGGAAATGGCTGAGTGATGGGTGTGGAAATAGTGACCGGGTGTGTGCTACTGGCAGGTTTATCAGGGATTGGTCTGGTTTTTCTGCCACCACGATTTACAGTCTTTGCGGGAGCAGAGCAGAAAAAATCTTCCCAGTCTACATCATCCAGGAGGGAAACTCCCCATGAATCGGTGGTGAATCTGGTATGTATTTTAAGTGAGTCCGATGACGAGTGCGAAAAACAGTCACTGGAACTCACCACCGGGAGTTGTTGAAAATAGTCCAATTCCTGACGGCGTGTGCGCCGCTTTCTCCGGGAAGAGGAAGCGGGCGGGGTAAACCACTGAGCCTCTGGCGCGGGAACCTCCGTTGAGCCGAGGTTGGAGGCATAGCCGCTGTGCCGTGGCAAAGTGAAAGGTCCGGCGAATGAGGCGGCGGGTGTATGAGCGAGGAGCGGAGCGGCGAGAGAGGGAGCGGCCGAAGCGCGGCGTGAAACGCCCACTCTCCGCGGCAAATGCTCCGGTACAGGTGAGGCAGCAGGTGGGGGAACGCGGCGTCTCCGAGGCCCGCCCAGAGCCAAGCGAGTGCCTTCGAAGATGTGCTCTCGCTCCGTGAAGAGCCGCTGTCTCTCCTTGAGCTTTTCTGCCCACAAGGAGAGCGCTGCCTCCTGCCGCTCAAAAAGGTCCGAGTCCGCTGGGTCCACAATGCGTGGTCGTGTCATTCTGTCATGGGTTGCTGAGTGGAGGCGAGGAAGAAGGAACCCAAACGCAGGACTCGCAGGTAGGTGAAGCCTGGTGATTTATTGTCGATGGAGTGAACACACAGAACAGAGGTAGGAAATGGCTGGCTGGCTGGCTGGACAACGGACTGAATGGCTGGCTGACTGAACACAGGCGGAAACAACAACATAACATCAATGACACGACAAAGAACTGGTGAAACCGAGGAACTTAAATACACAGGTAGAATGATGGCAATGATTGGAAACAAGTGAGTACAGGGCTGAACATAATCTGACTAATGACACAAGCTGACACGGGGAACAAACAGGAAGTGAAACAGGCAGTGGCAAAATAAACTGAACATGAACAAAACTGAAAGCACTGGGTCGATGACCCAGGAACCCTGACATCCTCACATTAGCCTGCAGTGGCCCCACACTTCCATTTGCCTCTTACTGAGGCGTTTCATTTGCCTGCAACAGTATCTGCAATATCCATACACACTCTCTCTTCTTCCCTCTCTTTATGCAGAGGGGTTTTCCAGGCATTCCCTCACTCTCTTATCTCTCCTCTGCTGCTGATACAGCGTGACCAGGATTACGCTTTTAACCCAGTCCAAGATGGCTGCCTCTATCTGCGAGCTCACTTGCTCTTGCTCGTTTTTCTCCCTTGCCCCTCTCTTTCTCTATGCGCTTTCTGGAAGGCCTGAAAGAGAGAGAGAGCAAGACTTTAAAAAATGCATGACTCTGGAGACAAAATGTTACTCCAGTCAGCATTTCTTTACTGCAACCTGTGCAGAGAGCTTTGGTATCATCCACTATGTGACAGCTGAACATGCTAATTAAGTCAGCCCTTCCATCTGTCACTTTAGTTAAGAAAAAGTGCTGATCATTTTGGAGGGAACCTTTCAGATCCAAAGCAAATCAGTGATTCAGTGTTTTCATATATTAACCCTTAAAGAAAGGAGTGTTTCAGTGGATTGTTCTGTATGACCCTTCTCTAAAAATGTAAAACTTTATCGACAAACAAATAAATAAAAGGTGTCGATGTATTTGGTCAGTCAGGAGGTCCTTTGTGAACAGGTTTGCTTTTAAGTTCACATGTGCACACTGCAGACCAGACATATTGTTCCAGCGTCAAAGAAATTCCTGCTAAGGCCTGGTAAAATCAATAATTTACTGCAGTTCCAGTGCATGTAAAATTACTTTTTTCATTATTTAGCATTTTATGGACTGGAGTAACCCATATTCGTAGAATTCTTAGCAGCCTTTTCATTCAAGCTGCGAAACAAGAGTAGATATTTTTGCCCACTTTAACCCCGGACTATGGTGCTGGAAATTGTTCATTAATTATATGTTTTTTATCGATTTGTATCAATAACTCCTGGTGATTCATACACCAATAAGATTGCCTTTACTGTTTAGTCTCAGATGGGTTTGATATTTAAAGGAGCGCAGTGACCTGAAATAATAAGACTCCTTAAATGTCCTAAACCCAAAGTAACCAGGCTGTTTTAAAAATGTCAGAAGTAAAAAGTGTTTTTCAAAATATAGAGAGTAAAAGTAAACATGGGTAATTCCTCTTAAGTACAGTAAATAATTTATTTGTTATTTCCCACCTCAGACTTTAAAAAGAACAAAAGTTTCATATTTGGATAGCATGGTGTTAAGGTTCAGATCATCTCCTGTAATAGTGTCAGGATATTTTATGGGCACACTTTGGGCCCTTTAGTTTAAATGCCATTATCTAACTGAGAACTGCTACTGTTCATGCCTTTTAGTGATGGGATTTCCGGCTTCATTGCTGGAGAAGACGCAGACACTAAATACAAGAGGACAACAGGGCAAAGAGGAAACACCTGGTAAACACAGTTGACACTAATTGCACAGATGAGATGGGGGAGAGCAAAAAACAACATCACACACACCGACTGGAGACTATCAAAGTAAAACAGGAAGTACACAGGGACATGACTAGGGGGAACAGACAGATGCACAGGAAGACAAGACTGCCCTAACAGGGGAGGAAACAGGCAAAACCTAGACTAGAAATACAGAATAAACTCAAGAATATACACATACTGGACTGGGAAATATAAAACACACAGAGAACCTAATAAATAAACAAGACTCAAAGAACCAAACGGCACAAAACACTGGGTCAAAGACCCAGGTATCCTAACAGTTGTGGTACAAGTTGATATTATATGAAGGCACAAAGGCAGACTGTTAAAGTCAATCTGTATTAAACATCTATCTTTTGGGTTGTAGAATGAAAGTCATTACCATTTGCATTAGCAGATTTTGAAAGGGTTGAATATGCAATGAGTATCACAGCGATTATGGAGTCAACATCAGATGTTATGGAAGTCCTCTACAAAGTAAATGTTTACAATCATTATGTTAATGAAATTATTATATTTTGTAAACTTTTTTCCACCTTTTTTTTTACAGATAAGTGTTGTGGACATATCAGACATCAGTTCTGACTAAAGAGCTGTTAAGTATTACTGCTCCACCTGCAACCCTGTTCTTAAAAGTTGTTTTCTGTTTAAAGCGGAGGCCTTCATCCACTCTCATTATAGAGACAACTAACGGCTTTTTAAAGTGACCTTCACCCACACCTGTCTATGACTGCATTCTCTATCAGACTGATGCTCAAAGAATCCTTCTCTCCTCGATTCATAATAGTTTTTGCTGTGTCTGCATGTAATACAGTAGCTAAGCATGGGCACAGCACAAAAGCATGGCCACATTCACCCACACAAACACGAGCAGATGGCATGTGAATGCGTGTTTGCATACTGTCTGTGAATATCTGCAAGATTATGCATGGGTTACCATGGTGACACATCGCCCTCATTGCTCTCCAACTCGGTCCTGATGTTGAGAATCAGTCTGACACTTAAAGGAACACTCAGTGCTAAACGAAGATCAAGGACGGTGGTGAGGATGAGTGTGAGGAAGCAAGAAAACAACAGCAGTTGTAGAGTTGAGGAAGATTTCTGTAAGGATATAAAAACAATCATTTTCTTCATTTCTAAGTATTTTGCAAATGGTAACATAGACTACCTGCAGCCAAATTCTCAGCTGTGCTAATGATTATTTATTAAGCTTTATTTGTAGCAGGTAATCTATTATCCACGAAGTATCACAGTGCAACATTTTCTCTAACCTGGTGTTTGTCAAAGTGGAGATCAAAGGACCGCCAAAAAGGGAATTTAAGTAGGCTGTTTATGGCATTAAAGAGAAGAAGCTCACTACAAGTCAGAGCTTAACACACCCAGTCGGGATGCTGACAGCTCTTGTCACTGCGGATCTCAGAGAAAAGCTGCGCATTTGTAAGCAGCAGGTTAAACTAAGGCAGGGATAAAAACACCTGTGCAAAAAACCTCCAGTTCAAAAACATAAAACAACACATTAAAGAATGAAGAGGTAAAGTACTGCATTATAGTGTCTGATTTAATTAGTAATAAACAGTGTTTTTTCAATGTACTAGTAATGCAAGTGAGTATGAAAGGTACCTGATAATAGATAAAGTTTTAGGAGTTCCACGTTAGCTTGGACCTGTTGGTAACATGGATTATTCATGAATAGGTATGAAATGATCTCCTGGCCAGAGGTGCAAGACTCCTAAAAAAGATGAAAACTAAAAACTAAAGGAAACCAGGTGGACTTAAGTAACAACAACTTAACAACAAAGACAACTATGAAACACATAAACTATACAAGTAAAGACAAGTAAAACAACCAGAAATAGACACAGAAAGAACACAAAATATACAAAACAACCAAAAACATGCAACATGACACACACAGACAAAGAAACTACAGGGATTTGCAAAGGCATCACACAAAGCAAACTCCAAATAAGAGACTGTATATAAAAGATGGACCATAATATTACCTGTTAGTTTCTGGACTCTTGTGTTTTGAAGCCTCATTATTTTGGGTGCTCTCAAACGTGAGGTTGGACTACTAAGTCATCAGCTAAAGCTAACTAGCTTTGTTCGCAAGCTACATTAATAAAATGCATGGATTTTTTCTGATTTATGAGTTGAGCTTGAGACATATCAAATAAAGTGGTTCTCATGAGAACTGTTCACAACAGTCTTTGAATTGTACTGGATTTAGAAAAGTATCAACTTTTATTTTGTAGGAGAAAATCATGCCACTTCAGTTACATAAAGCTGGGACATTTTTCCCATATATCACTCCTAGTATATTATCTCTCACATAACATGTTGATCAAACAAAAATTAATAATATCTTTTGACACTGTTATGACAGTATGACAAATCAGGGAGAAGCAATATCTTTAATAATATTTATTTGCAAGCCAAATCATCCAAATGGCTTTTGTTCATTTATTTATCCATGCTTTAATTAATGGCTCAGTGACTTCTCTGATGTATTGGGCAGTGCTGAGTGGGCAGCTCAGATCCATTACCCATCTACTAATGCAGGTCTGTCTCTTTTTATGCAGCCATTTATCTCAGCCATCTTCTTCTACTGTATAAGTCAGCAGCATCCGCTGCCACTTTCGATGAGCAAGAGAGTGCATAAAATCTGACACAAAAGCAGACAAATGGGCACATTATGAAGAAAAGGGGCCAATTTGACCAACTTTGCAATGTGCAGAGACCTGTCATTTTTGACAACATTCACTAATCAAAAGATTTTGTACTTGTAATAGCAATGCACAAGTGTTCAAGAACCCTTCAGCACGCCCTGCTTTATCTATAATTCGCAAGAGATCATCTTGGAAATTGGTGTTTATGTTTGTTACTGCCCACAAACAGTTTTTCTGAAACAGGGACCCCCCCCCCCCTTTTTTTTAAAGAAAAAAATGTTTGACTCAAATAAAGAACATATCCTCCTTCACAGAGTATTGTTTGAAATGATTCCAGAAGCAGCTGTACCTGCTGTCTGACATCCCTATGAAACATCTCACCATACATGCATAGTCGATTGTGTAATTAATTTTGAGTTTCTGAACATCGGAAACGTATAAAATGTATTCAAATTCCTAAAAGCTTAATGTAATGGTTTCATCAAACTCCTTGAATTAAAGCTGCAAGTCTGCATTTCATTCACCTTTTGATTTTCTTCTTCTTGGCTTTTTTATTTCTTTTTTCTTGATTTAAAATCCACTGTGAGGTTGAATAGAGGCAGCATTATAAGAAAAAAAGTGTCATTATTCAGGGCCTCTGCAAATAATGATCTCAAAAATACAAGCAAGAACAGAAAAGACAAAAAAACATTTCAGAGAAAGCGTCAAGAGCCTAATATCACATGATAAACAACTCTAGGCTTTACAAATTGAATTTAACTTGATATTAATATTGTTATGAGGAGGAGACTTGAAATAATTCACACACACACACACACACACACACACACATTAGTTCATATAGTGTTTTAACATCCACAGCAATGACCTCAGTGCCTTCATTGGGGCTTGATGAGGAATAACTGAACTGCAGAAAATTGGATCTATTGAAGGTGACTTTAATTAGCAGCTGGCTGCGTGCACGTGGCTTTTAAAACAATGAATACTCCTCTCATTTACACGGTCTAATCAGGAATACTCCCCCTATGCTTAATTTTCATAATTTTCATATTTCTCATGTGGAAGCAGTCGCAGCTGATTGCACAGCTGAAAAACCGATATGCTGCACTGATGCCCCATTAAAAATTCATCCATATCAACATAATTTCACCACCTTTCTCTTCCTACAATCATGCAGCAAATATTAATTTCGCATTCACAAAGGAACAGTGAATCATGACTCATTTCAGATATTTCAACAACAAATTAATTGACACAGTTTGCTTTTTGGCATCTATGCTGGATATTTATAATTATTTTCCCCTTTGGTGTTTCCATCACATAAAAGCAGGAATTAATAAGAGTGAATGAAACCTCTGAACGTCTTTTTACATTTTTTAAAATCATTATAACATTTAAGAGAAGCTCGTGGTTGCACGTTGCTTTATTCGATGATTACACGCTTCACTACCCAAGAGGCTAAAGCTGCCAGTAGTAAATGAACTGGTTCTTGTATAGTGCTTTTCTACTCTTGAGCACTCAGGTAAACCAGTTCACCTGACTTGTGTATTCACCCTTTTCTATTGTTTCTGAGAACAGAATAGAATTCAACTTTCAACAATTCAACAATTTCAGGCGATAACGATATATATCATGATATAAGCCAAATAACTATATTTGTAAGATTTAAATGTGCCGTTGCTCACAAGTAAAATGTGAAATAATCAGCAGCTTGTTTTTGATTTAAATATTTAACAGGGTAGATGTACTTAAGGAACATGAGACTTTTTCCGATAAATAAAGGCAAATATTGCAAACTACACAAAAGGCAGCCGCTAAAGCGTTTAAGTTTCAAAATAGAACAAACAAAACAGACTACTAAATTGTCAATTCCACTTAGAAACAAAATATTAATTCTAAAAATAAATCTTAGTTTGTTTTACATAAGAACAGACAAAATTGACTAACTTTTGTCAATATCAAATAAACTGAAAAGGAAATTCTCAATCTCTCCTTGTTGTATAGCTTAGCTTTTCAAACAGTTTTAACAGTTACTTTAGTCTGACAAAAGCCAAATGACGAATTAGCGCTTCCAGTCAGAGATTGAGCATGCACTGGTTTATTGTATTTCCAGACTTGCTTTCGGCACAATTTACAGTGCGCGCTACTCTGTTTTTTGTCAGACTTGAAATAGCCGAAATACCTTCACACTACGGAACTTCTATGGCTCTTCCGTTCGACAATCTCTCCGGCATTGGAACCATCATCTGTTTTCTCTTTGGTAACCTTCGGTCACGCTCTCGGTTGAATTTTCTGTAGTCGGCACACTCATTTCCTCCATTACCCGGGCGGCACGGCGGCTGGCTGCTTCCTAAACAAATACACATGTGCGGCTTGGCACTTGTGCTGTACGTAACAAGTCACGTGACGTGACGCTGCGGCTGTGATTGGTTCGGCTCTGCGCTAGTTAATTTGGATTGGCTGTTCTTCTTTTTTTTTTTAAGAGGACAAGAGCGGTGAGGCCTATCGCAATTCTTAAATTTTTCTATCGAGAAAAAGTTATTTTGCAATACATATCGTTATCGTTCTATTGCCCAGCTCTATGCCCAAGGCTATTTGTCATGCAGACTAGAGCAGACGAAGAGCAAACCACAAACTTCCGGTTAGTAGGTGATCTGCTCTACCACCTGAGCTATAGCCACCTCCGTTGTAGCAGTCATAGGTATTAATTTTAATTCTTTCAGGTACGTACAAATAAAAGAGTCAGAATCCAAATAGAGCGGGGCAGGAGTGCCAGGTGTAATTAAAGTTTCCCTGATAATGTTTTTACCTGACTTTGAACACTTCAAGGCTCTCTTCTTGTGAAGCTCTGCACTACTGTACATTGTAGTATTGTATTTTAAATCACAGGTCTGAAAATCAGATCTTTTCATTGTATTATTGAATGAAACGCATGTAGTGCAGGATTTGGAAGGAAGGGAAGCAGGTTCTTCTTTGCAATCTTGCTGTTGTTTGAATAATATCGACCGGTCAGATTTGAAAGGCTCTCACTGCAAAAAGTGTGGAAAGAAAAAGAATGTTGAGAGAAAAGAAGGACTTTAAATGCCTTCTTTATACCTTGCATCTCGCCCCATACCTGTTGGGATACAGTGGGGGAATTTATTGTTTGATCAGTTGTGGAAGTTTGTTCACTTACAAAGAAATGAACAGTCTCTCATTCTTATGGTAGTTTCATTTAAAAGGAGAGAGACAGTTCAACAAAAATCTGTAAAACCCCACCAAAACACATTAAATAAAAGTAATACATTGGTTTTAAGGTTATTTATTAGAGTTGGCAACTCTAATAAATAACCTTATGAACAAAATAAAGTTCAACATCAGTAACATCATAGCACCCACCCAGTTCTATAGAAATTCCGTCATGCTAGTTAGTACCCAGTACGAAAAAGTCCGCATAACGAAAATAAACTACACCTTAGTGATCGGTCGTTCGCGAACGGAATGGCTCTTACGGTGTGTTCACACCGAACGCGATGGACGCGAACAAAAACGCCCCAAACGCCCCTAATTTGACGCGTGCACATTCGCGCCTCAACGCGTGTCCAAGAAAAATCCATCGCGCGTCAAAATATCATATTTTGACGCGTGTGAACCGGAAATGTGGGAGGGATGTGGGAGGAAGTTGTGCCAGACCGGTATCTTTGCAAGATGGCAGCTGTCGAGTTAGCGCTTGAAGAGAGAGTCTCCCTTCTCTATGTACTGTGGAGAGCAGAGCAGCGGCGTACAAGACGTCCTCGCCGTACCTGGGTCCATCAGGTCCTCCAGAGGCGTGAGCAGTTTGGTGAGTTTCACCATTTGCTCCAGGAGCTGCGCCTGGATGACGGCCGATTTCAGCGATATCACCGTCTTTCACTCGGCCAGTTTGAGGACCTGCTTTCCCGCGTCGGTCCCAGAATCGCCCGCCTAGACACCAACTACAGGCGCTCAATCCCACCTGCAGAGCGCCTGTCCATCTGCCTGAGGTTAGTAAAAGTATTTAATACGGTAGTCCTTTATTGATACCTGTGCTAATATATGCTAAACTATCCATTTATACACTGCTAACGTGGATGTGCTATGCTAACAGTGAATGCTCTCGGTTTTTACTGATAGCAAACTGTGGTATGGAGACGACTGTTTATAATATTTCTAGTGATACTCAGAAGGTCTCATCAAGTCCCGATTTAATTCTATTTATGCTGTTATCAGTGTTTGCAATGATAGCATGGCTGTGGTGTCATATCAATGTATGCGCTCGGTGTTTGCTGATATCAAACTGTAGCATTAGGACCACTGAGTTAACCTTTGTAGTGATACTCACTCCTTTTTATTTAGACCTGGTTTAATTCTGGGATAGTTGAATATTTGTATATAATCACCGCAGACTGTTTTAGATTATATCTAATATATATCATGTAATTATCCTTATAATTACAAAATGTTTTATGTAAGATTTATGTTTTGTAATTTGTAATTTTGTAATTTCAATAATGTATTTTGTAACTGCAGTACACATAATACTCATTTTAAACAATTTTGTCCAGGTTCCTTGCCACCGGGGACTCCTTCAGGACCATTGCGTTCAGTTTTCGAGTTGGTGTGTCCACGGTGAGCCAGATCATCCGCCAGGTAGCGACGGCCATCTGGGACTGTCTAGTGGACGATTTCATGGCTGTGCCTTCAACTGAAGACTGGCGGTCCATCGCAGAGGGATTCCAGGAACGCTGGAACTTCCCTCTCTGCTGTGGAGCTCTGGATGGGAAGCACGTCCAGACGAAGGCACCCCCCAACTCAGGATCCATGTTCCACAACTACAAGGGAACTTTTTCCATTGTTCTCCTTGCGGTTGTGGATGCAGAGCATCGCTTCCGCGTCATTGATGTTGGGGGGTACGGGAGGACCAGCGATGGTGGTATTCTGGCCAACTCCACCTTTGGTCAGGCTCTTCGGGCTGGGACTCTCCATCTGCCTCCTGACCAGCCTCTACCCGGTGGAGAACACCGTGGAGCCCAGCCCCATGTCTTTGTGGCTGATGAAGCGTTCCCGCTGCGGCGTGAGCTCAGCGGGAACTCAGATCTTTAACTATCGCCTTTCCAGGGCCAGGATGATAGTGGAGGGT
This sequence comes from Neolamprologus brichardi, assembly GCF_056152115.1. Lineage (NCBI taxonomy): Eukaryota > Metazoa > Chordata > Actinopteri > Cichliformes > Cichlidae > Neolamprologus > Neolamprologus brichardi. The sequence goes on from NC_142118.1 coordinate 27,440,270, forward strand.
GCCTTCGGTATCCTCTCCTCACAGTGGAGGTTGTATCGGCGCTCCATGGAGCTCCGTCCTGAAATTGCGGAGAAGTGTGTGAAGGCAACTTGTGTTCTCCACAATTTTCTGCGCTGTGTGGACGAGAGAGGGGCACCTGCTGTGAGGGGTGTGGCACCTGCTGTGGTGGAGCCGTTGCAAGGCCTGGGTCGTATGGCAGCAAACAACTCCTCCAGAGAGGCTGTCCTGGTGAGGGAGAAATTCATGGCTCACTTCTCGGCGGAGGGAGCTGTGTCTTGGCAACCAAAGGAGTAGCCTGTTTGAAGTCCGAGTGACTTCCCCACAACGGCTCTTTTAAGAGCCACCCACAAACCTCTAAAGAGTGTTCCTGTCCTTTTAATTTTTTCTTAATAAATGGAGCTCTACTCCAAAATAAACTAACCTCTTTTTACTCTCTTAAGTAACTTGTCTTCACTATGTTCCTATATACAGTGTGGTGCAAAAGTTTGGGCAACCTTATTAATAGTCATTATTTTCCTGTATGAATCGCTGTTACAATGAAAAATGTCACTTACATATATCATATAGGAGACACACACATTGATATACACTAAATATTTATTTCATTTCTCTTTTTTTGTGTCGCCAATTTATGCACCTGCTTGATTTAAACAGTTATTGCACACTTTCTGTAAACTGCATTTCACTTCTCAAATATCACTGTGTGTGTCTCCTATATGATATATTTGACTATTTTTATTGTGACAACCAATGATTTGTACAAGAAAATAATTACTTTTCACAATGTTGCCCAAACTTTTGCATCCCAATGTATTAGTATGTTTTGTCATTAGTATAATATGAAATAAATTCTACTTGTGTCAAGTCGGGTGCCAATATTTGCTGTGTAGTAGAACAGAGACATTTTGTCATTATAAATGTTTATTTGAAAAAATATAAATTCATTAACAAAAACATTTATCATAAAAATATGAAATTTAACTATTTACAGAGAGACAGGAATAAAAAGGACCCAGCTTGGAGTGGAAGAGCCTCAGGGAGAAGAAGGAGAAAAATAAGAACATTGTTTCTGCCCTGGAGAGCTGCTGCCTCATCAGAAAACTACTGATCATTAGGGTCCAATGTTTCCAAATTTAACACAGCTGTGCTGTTTTCAAAAACTAATTTATAAATTTGAAATTTCACGAATTCTCGTGTCTGAGGCGGCATGCTCTCCAGAGCAGGAACAAGGCCGAGGAGGAAATGTTCAGTTGGAGACGGGCGTGGCCTCTTTAGGGACTCCAGGATGGCCAGCTCCACCGCCGATGGACCGTCCTGGGACCCGTCCCTCGCCCGCCTTCGAGCTGTCCTCCTCTGTGGGCCTGTAAAACACAGCACAAAACAACACAAAGTAATGAGAAGGCTGCTACTAGATTTTCATTTTCAAAATTGAAAAAAACATGATATAAACAGATTGGTTGTAGATATTTAGTAAAGGTGATCACAAGGGAATTCAAGCAAGTAAAAAGCTGTCAGTGCTTGATGTTCATACCTGTGGGTGCAGCAGCAGGAGCTGAGGGACCAGGGACTGGGGAGCCAGGAGAAGAGACAGGGGAGGACTCTGCTGCATGATTACTTGACTCTATGAAGACAATATTAAATGTTAACAGGTTGAAGACAATAGTCATAGAGAATATTATATTATTATATACTTATATACTTATTATTATATACAGTGGTCTCTCATTTATTGCAGCACATGAACAGTAGTCACAGTTCTCACAAGTTGATTCTCAAAGTGAAAACCTTTGTCGATTTTAAAACGTAAAAGTATTATGCCGCGCTTTTTCTCCGTCTGCGGCGCCACTTTTGTGCGCCTTTTTTGCTCCCGGTGCAGGTGTGTATTTCCGAATGAGGGTCATAGTTATGAGTGTTTTTGTGCTGTTTTTTTCTATTGGACGTGATGGTTATCAAAACCAAACATGATAAGTTTGGCAAGCGCAGGAGACACGACACGGAGGAGATTTGTCATTTGGGCTGCAGAATGCAATGCGCATTGTTGAAAGCTGTACGGTGCAATAAAAAAAATCAGCGAAAAGGCGAGGCAGTGACGGATGAACAGCGGGACTACTGTATACTGTTTATTAATAAACAAAATATGTTCCTGTATGACAACACGCATAAATTAACTGCCTACATTAACTCAATGTAAACATACCTTCTGACTGACACTCCCCTGCTGCCTCTTCGGGCTGTCCCTGGTCCTCGGGGGAGAAGTTCTCCACGGTCCGCACCACATTACCGCTAGTCTCCCGCGGGGTGAGGAAGGGGTCCAGAAACCCCATGACCGCGAAGAACTTCCATCTTCTCCCCGATCCTGCTGCAGACCCACTCCTCTTCTCCTTCTCTGTCTTCTTCTCCTTATTATAAGTGTCCCTGAGGCTCTTCCACTTTCTCCTGCAGATGTCCTCTGAATAAACGCATTATCTTGTTAGCGGAAAGGTATTTGTACATCAGTGGGAAAATAGCGGGACAGTAGGCGGGCTTGCTAGCTTTTGCGTGGGTTCATCGGGTCAGTCTGAAAATTAAAAAGAAGGAATGAACTTACCAGGTTGCCCGATCTCCTCACTTATGTGTCTCCAAGCTAGGTCCTTTTTATTCCTGTCTCGGTAAAAGTAGTAGCTAGCATCGTATAGCTCCGGGTGATTAGCCACGGCACTGATAAGCTTTTCCTCCATACTGAATGAAGAATGAAGGGCTTTGGCTGGATCTGCCCCTTTGACCTAGGTCAGAGCCACGTCACCAGGCTCCTGATTGGTTGTCGCGGCGCGATTTGACGCTGGAGTTCAGATTTTTCCAACTCAAGCGGTAGACGCGAAACGCGCGTATGCACAAAATGCAACACAAAAACTGACGCGCGTGGTTTTATTCGCGAGTCAAACGCGCCAGACGCGCTACACTGATGCGCGTTTCACGCGTTTTGGCGTTTTCGCGACGCAAATCTGCTTCCGAATTTTCGCGGGACCCGCAATCGCGCGTCATCGCGCTTTTCCATTGACTTTACATGTAAACCTGACGCTCTATTCACGTCCATCGCGTTCGGTGTGAACACACCGTTAGAGCCGGGTCTTTGACGTGAACGACGCGAGCTGGCTCCTTATCGCGAGCCGTCACGTGGGGTTTTTTTTCTTTCTCTCACCCTCTCTCTCGCACTTTTTTTCTGCTTCACTCAGCACGCGAGCCTTGTGCTTTACGCTGGGCAGAGGGGGGAGGGGCGGTAGTTACATTCAGTAGCACAGGAACAGAGCCAAAGGGAGAGAAAGAAAGAGAGCCAGGGACAACAAAGGTATAGTAATCATCCACAACTATTTTCAGTTGCAGATAATAAAGGATTCAGGAAGTTTATTCATGCAGGTCCATATGACAGAGAATATGCACGTTCTTTTTGTTTTCATATTTTAATTTATATTTAATTGTGTTGTGGTATGCAGTGTTTTGTGTTGTTTCACTTTAAATTTGTTTAAAATGAAAAAGCTGAAAATTTAAATAGTTAAAAGCTGAACTGTGAATAGTTGGTTTTTGTAATATATGATTTATTTATTACATTTTATGTGGAGTGAATAAATAAAAGTATATTTACGGTGGCCCCTAGAGACAAAGCACACACAAACTCCAAAACATGTAAAAACTCCAAAACACTTAAAAACTTCATAGCACGTACAAACTCCAAATCACGTACTGAGTAGGGTTGGGTTTTAATAATCGATTTATCGATTAAAATCGATTCTGGCTTGGATAACGTGATATCGATTCATTAAAATCCTGAATCAATTTTTTAATATAAATGTATTTTGCCCGAAATTCCAGAATCTCAGGTGAGACGTCACAAAATTTCAACAACCACCAAACAGCTAAAACAGTAAATGAGAGCAGGAACACAGATTCTGCACAAAGACGTAAACACAAAGCGCGGACCCGCTGACGCATCAGAATCAGTGAGATGTCGCCTTTCTCACCCGACGGCACGGACACGGTCAGGGCTGAAAGCTGACAGCTGGCTGATTCTGATGTTTCGGCGGGTCCGCGCTTTGCGTTTACGCCCTTTTTGCGCTGATTCTAAAGCTGTTAGTTTTATCTCTCTCCAAACAATATTGACTGAACCAGCAGCAAAAGAAGATCCAAACTACGCTTCACATAAACATCGTCATGAATTCCCTCTGACTTTTGCTGTTTTGCTTCCACCACACTTCATGCACAGCTCTCTCTCTCTCTCTCAGTGTACTTCAAGAACAGTTTCCCGTCTATCCCCGAAATCTGTTTTCTGCATTATTCGCTTGCTTGTTACGCACAAGACTACTGTTATTTACAGCGCTGTCGGCTGATGTTTTTTTCTCCTTTTACTTACTTCCGAAAAGAAAACCTAATTTCTGCCGTTCAACAGGCTTCTGAACAAATTTAAACTTTTTAAAATTATACAAAAGGCAAAACGCTCAGCTGTGTCTGTAATAAAACTGCTGTAACTTCAGAGGTAATGTTCATATGCTGGTTAATGGTTTTCTTTCGTTTTTGATGTACTGTGGAATATTTTTTATAAAATCCTAGGCCAGGAAAATCACCTTCATGTTTTTCTGTGCTTTATCTTCAGCTACTTTGACACAAAGGCATCTGCTGTGATGCTCACACCTTTGATAAAGGTGTGATATTGATATTGATATTGATATTGATAAAGCTTTTTATAGATACAAAAATATGTAAATGTACTGATCTGAATTATAATATTTCTGACTGAGGCAAAATTTCCCAGATTCAAAACCAATTGAATCAAATCGTGGATCGAATTGATTCAGGACCTTGTGAATCGGAATTAAATCAATTCTAGAAATCAGTGACGATACCCAGCCCTAGTACTGAGTGCTACAGGTGTTACAGGAGTGATACAAGTCCTGTTGTCAGGCCTGCAGGTATCAGGCTTGTGATGTTCTCCTTTATCTCATAGTGGCCAGAAATTATTTTTTGAAGGGGCACAAATAATTTGTGTGGCATCAAATTTGATGCAGAACAGCTGATTGTTAGTTTTAAATGTTTATTTAAAAAAACGCCTTGGCTGCATTTTTAGGTAAACAGCTGCAAAAAACGTTGCTGTTTGCTAAACTCGGTTACTTTTTTGAAGATGTAACTATATAATTAATTGCCCAACATTGGTCATTATATACTGTATTTTGCAGACAGAGAGTTACAAAGCTCTCTCCCAGACCACAGACTCATACTCAAAATACAAGTCAGAGCTTTATAAAAAAGAAAAGAAAAGAAAGAGAAAGTTGTGTTTTCAAAACTGGAGTTCAAGTTATTTTTACTTCCAATAGTGTTAACATATTACAAATGTCATGAACAAGATTTTTTTTAAATTTTAATTGTAAGTGGGCTAAAGCAGTTAATTAAAAGTAGTCTAACATAAATGTAAATGCTGTAATTTGATTATTTTAATAAACCATGTAACTTGGATGGATTTGATGCTGGCGTGGCCACAGTGCACACGTCTGCTGTTGCTCACAGTGGTCCAAGAGACCACTCAGGGAGTTTGGGTGTTCGCTCAGACAAATGAAAAATTAGAGGGATCATTGCCCTGAATGGTATGCCTCATTTTATTTTATTCACTTATTTTTATTTTAATGAAGCAAACAATAAATGAATTCCCCTGTGGTTACATAATTATTTTTAGACTTACAGGCTTGATCATTCTTATTAATTAAGTTAGTTAAGTCTCAGCTTAGTTCTAGCTCTTTAGAAATGTTTCAGTTTCAGTTGAAGAAAGATAGCGATGCTCATCTGTTTTGGCTGCTAGCAGAAACCTAGCTAGCTCACCTATGCAACCCAATATTACCTTATTTCCTTTATAGAAAATTATTAGTTTAGTAAGCTAATTATTGCTACTGGAGGCAATTTGTTATCATCATAATAATTCAGTCATAGTAGCAGAATGGTGTACACTGGCCTTTTTCATATGTATTATTTTATTGATTTAAATTTAGCCAACAGTGGCAGTATGATTCAGGTACTAGTGAGCAAAATCTTAGTCTGTACAAGCTGTGAACATATAGTATCTCACTTATGCCACTTAGATCAAAATTTTACACACACACACACACACACACACACACACACGAAGAATGAGAAGAAGAATGAAAATGAGCAGTCTAGCTTAGGTACATTGTTAATATATTAATTATTTTCATTAAAACTGCATTCTCAATTCAGTTTGTCTGAATTTTGATACAAGACACAGACTAGCAATGATGGGCCAACCAGAGACTATAGAGGGTCAGTGAAGTTTGGTGCTCAATTTAAGAGGCTACCAGTGGGTAGTCAAACAGCTAACAGATCATCTGCAGAGGAATGGTTTATTTGAAGAGTTTCAGTCAGGTTTCAGAGTTCATCACAGCACAGAAACAGCTTTAGTGAAGGTTACAAATGATCTTCTTATGGCCTCTGACAGTGGACTCATCTCTGTGTTTGTCCTTCTTGACCTTAGTGCAGCATTCGATACTGTTGACCATAATATCCTATTAGAGCGATTAGAACATGCTGTAGGTATTACAGGTATTGCACTGCAGTGGTTTGTATCATATCTATCTAATAGACTCCAATTTGTGCATGTAAATGGAGAGTCCTCTTCACACACTGAGGTTAATTATGGAGTTCCACAGGGTTCAGTGCTAGGACCAATTCTGTTTACATTATACATGCTTCCCCTAGGCAGCATCATTAGAAGACATAGCATACATTTTCACTGCTATGCAGATGACACCCAGCTCTATCTGTCCATGAAGCCAGATAACACACACCAATTAGTTAAACTGCAGGAATGTCTTAAAGACATAAAGACTTGGATGGCCACTAACTTTCTGCTTCTTAACTCAGATAAAACTGAGGTTATTGTACTCGGCGCTGAAAAGCTTAGAAATATCCCATATGGAAAAGATATATATAAATATTATAAAGTTTGTATCTGTCTTGTGTGAAACTTGTATGAAAAGCATACAAGAGTAAAAACAGATATAAGATCCCTTGAAAAATTATATAATGAAACTTGTATGTTTTGGATACTTACTAAAACAATATATGAAAGTAATGAGAAAGTGGCCACTTTCATGAGTAAATCATGTAAGCCTTATATGATTTACTCACGAAAGTGGCCACTTTCATGAGTTAAGTCATATAAGTTTTTACTATTTCTTTTCCATATGGGATGGTATCTAACCAGATTCTTACTCTGGATGGCATTACCTTGGCCTCCAGTAACACTGTGAGGTACCTTGGAGTCATTTTTGATCAGGATATGTCCTTCAACGCACATATTAAACAAATATGTAAGACTGCGTTCTTCCATTTGCGCAACATCTCTAAAATTAGAAATATCCTGTCTCAGAGTGACGCTGAAAAACTAGTTCATGCATTTATTACTTCCAGGCTGGACTACTGCAATTCATTATTATCAGGATGTCCAAAAAACTCACTGAAAAGCCTTCAGCTAATCCAAAATACTGCAGCAAGAGTACTGACAGGGACTAGAAAGAGAGAGCATATTTCTTCTGTTTTGGCTTCCCTTCATTGGCTTCCTGTTAAATCCAGAATTGAATTCAAAATCCTGCTCCTCACATACAAGGTCTTAAATAATCAGGCCCCATCTTATCTTAATGACCTTGTAGTACCATATTACCCTATTAGAGCACTTCGCTCCCGCTCTGCAGGCCTACTTGTTGTTCCTAGAGTATTTAAAAGTAGAATGGGAGGGAGAGCCTTCAGTTTTCAGGCCCCTCTTCTGTGGAACCAGCTTCCAGTTTGGATTCGGGAGACAGACACTATCTCTACTTTTAAGATTAGGCTTAAAACTTTCCTTTTTGCTAAAGCATATAGTTAGGGCTGGACCAGGTGACCCTGAATCCTCCCTTAGTTATGCTGCAATAGATGTAGGCTGCCGGGGGATTCCCATGATGCATTGAGTTTTTCCTTTCCAGTCACCTTTCTCGCTCACTATGTATTAACAGACCTCTCTGTATTGAATCATATCTGTTATTAACCTCTGTCTCTCTTCCACAGCATGTCTTTTATCCTGTCTTCCTTCTCTCACCCCAACCGGTCGCAGCAGATGGCCGCCCCTCCCTGAGCCTGGTTCTGCCGGAGGTTTCTTCCTGTTAAAAGGGAGTTTTTCCTTCCCACTGTTGCCAAAGTGCTTGCTCATAGGGGGTCATATGATTGTTGGGTTTTTCTCTGTATCTATGAAGCGCCTTGAGGCGACTTTTGTTGTGATTTGGCGCTATATAAATAAAATTGAATTGAATTGAATTGAATTGAATTGGGCGGTGAAAAAAACACTGATTGAAATACATTAGAATGTAGCTAATGTATTTCAGTCTGCTAAAGCAAACTCCGCAACACTCCTAAACCATGCCCTTTATAGAAGGAACAGCCCGTCTTTTAGCATTAGCCTAGATAAAAATCCAGCTTACCTGTTAACTGAAGACTTCTCTGGTGCATGGTGTAAACAAGTGGCTTTTGCTGTTGATGATATAAAAAAGGACTCAGTCTAGTTTTATATTTCACAAGCAAGAGTATTATTGGTCAGCTTCCAAACCTTGCTAAGTACTCAGCTTCAAAATGGTCAACAAACTTTCTGACTCAGACAGAGCAGGTGGGTGGGACTGCTGAGCTCACAGCCAGAGCTGTGTGCCAGAGATGATCACCAAGTGTTCGAGCTGCCAGAAACCAAAGGTTTTGGCTCACAGGGAATACATGTAAATACGCTGACCTAATTTTTTAAAAAACTGTAGGCATTTTTAATATGAGCATCAGTGTAGCATGTGAAGGTGGAAAACATATCATAGGTCCACTTTAAAATGCTTTGCATGTGTTCCATCCAGCATATTTTGTTTGTCCATAGTGAGGCCTGCTGTAACATCTTTGGTGGCTAAAGCTTAATCCGGTACATGCAATGACCTTGTGAGACAGCTGGGAGGTAGCGCTTACATAATGTGCAGTGATGAGGACATACACAATTACAATCATCCTTTGTAGTCCTTCATGAAAGGTTAAAGAGTCTTCCTCGAAGATGTCACTTTCTAAAGTTAGAATGGATATTGTGGATAGATCTTGTTAATCAACCTGACACAGCCAAGATAACTGAGAGAAAAGTTTGCTATAGAGTACTATGCAAAAGTTTGGAATCCCAACCAGTTCTTTAGATCTTCCTTTAAGTTTTTAAAGTGGTCTTATAGCAATAGTTCTCCAGGAATTCTGAGGGTATTTTAAAGGTTTGCTTTGGACATTGGTTCCTTTTTTCACTCTTTGTACGAGCCCATTTTCCGATGAATGTTTTATTTGTTAAGACACTTAAGCTACACTGACCTCTGAATTATTCAAGCATGAAAAGTACCTAACTTTAGGGATTAACTAGTTCAATTCAATTCTATTTTATTTTATTTATATAGCGCCAAATCACAACAAAAGTCGCCTCAAGGCGCTTCATAGATACAGAGAAAAACCCAACAATCATATGACCCCCTATGAGCAAGCACTTCGGCGACAGTGGGAAGGAAAAACTCCCTTTTAACAGGAAGAAACCTCCGGCAGAACCAGGCTCAGGGAGGGGCGGCCATCTGCTGCGACCGGTTGGGGTGAGAGAAGGAAGACAGGATAAAAGACATGCTGTGGAAGAGAGACAGAGGTTAATAACAGATATGATTCAATGCAGAGATGTCTGTTAATACATAGTGAGCGAGACAGGTGACTGGAAAGGAAAAACTCAATGCATCATGGGAATCCCCCGGCAGCCTACATCTATTGCAGCATAACTAAGGGAGGATTCAGGGTCACCTGGTCCAGCCCTAACTATATGCTTTAGCAAAAAGGAAAGTTTTAAGCCTAATCTTAAAAGTAGAGATAGTGTCTGTCTCCCGAATCCAAACTGGAAGCTGGTTCCACAGAAGAGGGGCCTGAAAACTGAAGGCTCTCCCTCCCATTCTACTTTTAAATACTCTAGGAACAACAAGTAGGCCTGCAGAGCGGGAGCGAAGTGCTCTAATAGGGTGATATGGTACTACAAGGTCATTAAGATAAGATGGGGCCTGATTATTTAAGACCTTGTATGTGAGGAGCAGGATTTTGAATTCAATTCTGGATTTAACAGGAAGCCAATGAAGGGAAGCCAAAACAGGAGAAATATGCTCTCTCTTTCTAGTCCCTGTCAGTACTCTTGCTGCAGCATTTTGGATTAGCTGAAGGCTTTTCAGTGAGTTTTTTGGACATCCTGATAATAATGAATTGCAGTAGTCCAGCCTGGAAGTAATACATGCATGAACTAGTTTTTCAGCGTCACTCTGAGACAGGATATTTCTAATTTTAGAGATGTTGCGCAAATGGAAGAACGCAGTCTTACATATTTGTTTAATATGTGCGTTGAAGGACATATCCTGGTCAAAAATTAGTGTTGTCTCTACACGTAACATAAAGGTTAGTGAAAAACAAAGCACTTAGTTACAAGCTGCTTGTTACAAAAATACATTTGTTCCAATTTCTTTACTTGAATCTATGAAAAAGTATCATCTACTCTTCACTGAAACCTCATCAGAAATAGTGGAAGGGTGGCTATGAAGAAACCATTCTTAAGGAAGAGCTACAGCAGCTTTGAAATGTGGAAACATTTGAAATTTTTGCTTCAAATGTATGTTATGAGTATTTCAGGAGACAGCTACAACAGTAAGTGTCTGCAGCCATCTGCAAAACATGGTGGAAGCTCTTCGTGGTCTGGGGTTACATTTCAGCCAGCGGTGTTGGGGATTTTGTCAAACTTGATGGAATTATGAAGGCACAATTGTATTGTTAGATTTTGTTCCACCATTCAATACCATCTGGGAGGCATGTGATTGGCACTGCTTTCATTTTTCAGCATGGCAATGGTGCTAAACACAATGCAGAAAGAGAACACTTGGATAGAAAAGGCAGCCAACCAGAGTCCAAAGGAGCTTAGAAGAGTAAAAGTGGTCATACCAAATTGTGACTTTCTAGCTTGTTAGAATTGTACAGACACAGTTTTTGACTGACCTTTGACTTCAATGTTTGCAGATACATTTCAATAATTCACTGCACCTATTTTCCATTTTCCTAGGAATATATAAAAATGAGGTCCCATAAGTCAGTAGTCTTTCGAGTTTGTGTCCTGAGTACTTTACATTACAGTGACAGACACTTAGTCAAAAATGGTTTTTCACTAAACTCGTGGTATATATAGTGCTTTCAATCTAGCTGAATTATTTTTTATTTCCTTTTTAACATAACCTCATTTCCATTTCGGAAAATAAAAGTGTAAATTCCAAAATGCTCTGGTGGAATGCAAAAGACTAGCAGCATGATAGAAATGGGTTGCCACCAAATTTTTATAGAAAGACCTTCTATACAAATATACCTACACAAAGGAGAGTCCCTTTCTATACCTTGTGCCAGAGATAGACAAGGTCAATACAGTAATCTAGATTCCCAATAAATCTAAAGGGTACGATTGGATTTAGAAGCTGTGCTGTGACAGCCAAACTGCAATATCATGACATTTTCACTAAGGAAATAAGAAGACAACTAATAAAGAATCCAACAGAGATGGATGAGTGCTGGAACTGCTGAGCTCCAAGCATTCATAAGGAGACACCCTCCACTCAGTTCCAACAATGAAATCAAAGTCGAGAAGATAAATGAGGCACAGAGTGCCATGGGAGGCTTAGCCATTGATCCAACAGAGAAACAAATCTGTCTTCCTCTCCATCTGCAGAGATCACAATAATACAGTATGGATCACCTGCCGCTGACTGTTACTGTGTCAGATTTGTATAAACCTGCTGCCTTTTTACTTGTTCCCATCATGTGAGTTCGATAAGACATCGAAACTTTGATGCCAATAAAATATTGTTCCCTTTTTTTTCATTTTTATTTGATTAAATATTAATAGCCACATATTTAATGAATTTTATGATATCTTGGCTAGAGTGTTTACAGCTATTCTTTCTCTATAGTATAGTATAATATAGAATTTTTGAAGGGCTATAGTTTTTGGGGTGGCAATAGCTCAGTAGCTCAGGAGTTAGAGCAGGACATGTACTAATCAGAAGGTTGGTGGTGATGCATGGCTGCTCCAGTCTGCATGCTAAATATCCTTGGGCAAGATACAACACCAAGAAAAGTGCTATACAAGAACCAGTCTGTTTACCAATTATGCTTAATTAAAAAAAACAAAAACAATAACAGTTTAAAGTAAGCCAACTGTTTGATCATACTATTGTCAACAAAATAGGTAAGAACACACATCTACATTGTGCTAGTCATAGATGTGAACATTTTACTAGGGAATGTGCTGTAGTAATTTAAATAGAGGTCTTGATAGATTTCAATAGAATTTTTGACTTACAGCTTAAACCCCCAGGCACTTATCTCTGAGCTGATTTCTAAATAGGTTTTTCTTCTTTATTTGAGACAACCCTTTCACATACAGGAGGTTCTTATAGAGTTTTTCTTATGGAATAACTCTCACTGACAATCAGTGTTGGTCAAGTTACTTGAAAATAGCAATTTACTACTTTTCCAAGAAAGTAATCCCGTTACTTTACTGATTACTTATTTTAAAAAGTAATTTGTTACTTTATTACTTTGTTACTTTTTAAAAACATGATACACAACTTGAATACACAATAAAGCAATAGACCTTTCAGCCCAATTCTGTTTTTTCTGCATAATCCATCATATAAAATTGACTTAAACGAAAAAATCGCTTTTAAAAACTTGTTTTATTAGTTTGAATCTTTTAACTTTATGCACATTGCATCAAGCAAAAAATAAATTATATGCAACATTCTCTGACTGGAAGAAATTTGTTTAATATGTAAACCTATTTTCTGCATATTCCAGCATATAAAATAAAATAGGTTTTTGTGTTTACACTCAAAATAATTCAAATCAAAGATTCAGCAGCACTAAGTCTTGTCGCTCTTAAATCTATTTTCACCTGCTTAGCAGGAGTGGGGCCGGTGGAGGTTTGCCTGATGCAACAGCGGTCATGTCAGTGTTTCTCTGTGAATTTCACATTCCCATGGCAGTGTGCTGGGTGCTTGCTCAGATTTGAAGTTTAATTTTTTGCTGTAGAAAGTTTTCTTCCCACGCAGAGTGTACAGCAGATGCTAATGTTTTTGTCACTTTTTTGTCATCCATTGTTGACTTACACACCTCTGTTGCAACCACGGACGTCGCACACTTGTACGTCATTGCCATGAGACACTCTCACAAACAAAATCACGGTTTAGTAACGCAGTAACGCAGCCTGCTTACTGGAAAGTAACAGCAATCTAATGACTTTTTTTTTTTGCAATAGTAATCCCTTACTTTACTTGTTACTTGAAAGGGGTAATCGGATTACAGTAACGCATTACTTTTAACGCATTACTGCCCAACTCTGCTGGCAATACATAGCAGGAGTGAATGACCTGAATCAGAACATTGGACAATATTTGCAAAATTGATAGAGTTTCAATTTAATTAAAAGAGGAAAAAGAAAAAAGGTTATAAGGTTAATCAAGTGGCCATTTGAGGAACTGCAGTTTTCAGTTAATTTGAAGTAGATTTTAATACCCGATATTAAAATCTCTTTAAAAAAAAAAAAACCCAAAAAACAAGCACCTCTTTTCCTCCATATAATAACTTCATGAGTTCAATACTCATCTGCCTGTTCAGTGATTTCTTATATTCCAATTTAACTCGCTCTTGTTTTTTTCTTTTGGAGTTGTACTTTGGCCATTAGCTTTTATTTACAAAGCATCAAAGACATAAACAAACATGCAAACTGAGAAACAGTCTCTTTTACCATCTGTCTTCCCTCAACACAACCCACTTTCTTAGTCACTAACTGTCTTTCATTGCCTCTCTATTGTTTTTTGCATGGCCCTTGATACAAAGGATAGCATGCGTGTTAATATCAGCTTGTAGCCGAGAGGAATTCATTTATCTAGGTTCCTTCTCCCTTGCATCTGAGTAGTAGAGCCAATAAAGAAATAGGTTCTGCTGCAGCCCGAGGACAACAGACAAAGTATATCTGCTTCTAGCAGATGGCTGGACCAAGACCATTCTCCATTAACAGTGGAAGTTAACACTGACAAACCACAATCAATTATATTTTAAATAAAACCTCATTCATCCAGACTTCAGACTTCAAAACCCAATGCAATCCTTAGTTAAGAAAAAAGGTAAGACAAGGCCAGAATCCATTTTATTCAAACCTAAAACTTTTAAATTAAAAGTACAGCAATATTCATTTCTAGACTCTAGTCTTCTTCTGTTTGTTGCACTATGTCCGGTTGGTTAGCCACCACCATTTTGTCCGTCTGTATCTGGAAGTCCCACAGGATCTTAGCTCGGTCATTCTCCACCACCCTTGGGGGCGTCTCCCATTTTGACCTCGGGACTTCCAGGCCATATTCGGCACAGATGTTTCTGTATACTATGCCGGCCACTTGGTTATGGCGTTCCATGTATGCCCTGCCTGCTAGCATCTTGCACCCTGCTGTTATGTGCTGCATTGTCTCAGGGGCATCTTTACACAGCCTGCACCTGGGGTCTTGCCTGGTGTGATAGACCCCAGCCTCTGTGGATCTTGTACTAAGAGCTTGTTCTTGTGCTGCCATGATTAGTGCCTCTGTGCTGTCTTTCAGTCCAGCTTTGTCCAGCCACTGGTAGGATTTCTGGATATCAGCCACCTCCTCTATCTGCCGGTGGTACATAACGTGCAGGGGCCTGTCCTTCCATGATGGTTCCTCGTCTCCCTCCTCTTTTTTGGGTTTCTGCTGCCTGAGGTATTCACTGAGCACTCGGTCAGTTGGGGCCATCTTCCCAATGTATTCTTGGATGTTCGTTGTCTCATCCTGGACTGTGGTGCTGACACTCACCAGTCCCCGGCCCCCTTCCTTCCGCTTAGCGTACAGCCTCAGGGTGCTGGACTTGGGGTGAAACCCTCCATGCAGGGTAAGGAGCTTTCTTGTCTTTATGTCAGTGGCTTCTATCTCCTCCTTTGGCCAACTTATTATACCAGCTGGGTACCTGATCACGGGCAGGGCGTAGGTGTTGATAGCCCGGATCTTGTTCTTACCGTTCAGCTGACTCCTCAGGACTTGCCTGACCCTCTGCAGGTACTTGGTGGTTGCAGCTTTCCTAGCTGCCTCTTCATGGTTCCCATTTGCCTGCGGGATCCCCAGGTGTCCTCTATGTCTGCAATTTTGCCTTCTCGTAGCTCGATCCCCTCAGTTCTGACTACCTTCCCTCTCTTTGTTATCATCCGACTACACTTCTCCAGCCCGAATGAAATCCTGATGTCATTGCTGTATATCCTGGTAGTGTGGATCAGTGAATCGATGTCTCGTTCACTCTTGGCATACAGCTTGATGTCATCCATGTACAGGAGGTGGCTGACAACTGCTCTGTTCCGTAGTCGGTATCCGTAGCCAGTCTTGTTAATGATCTCACTGAGGGGGTTCAGGCCTATGCAGAACAGCAGTGGGGACAGAGCATCTCCTTGGTAGATCCCGCACTTGATGGTGACTTGTGCTATGGGCTTGGAGTTGACCTCTAGTGTTGTACGCCACATCCCCATTGAGTTCCTGATGAAGGCTCTTAGGGTCCTGTTGATCTTGTACCATTCTAGGCATTCCAGTATCCAGCTGTGGGGCACTGAGTCATAGGCCTTCTTGTAATCAATCCAGGCAGTGCACAGGTTGGTCAGCCTGGTCTTGCAGTCTTGGCTGACTGTTCTGTCTACCAGTAGCTGGTGTTTTGCGCCTCTGGTATTCTTGCCAATCCCTTTCTGTGCCCCGCTCATGTATTGACCCATGTGCCTGTTCATCTTAGCCGATATGATGCCTGACAGGAGCTTCCATGTAGTACTGAGGCAGGTTATTGGTCGGTAGTTGGATGGGACCGGTCCCTTCTTGGGGTCCTTGGGGATCAGGACCGTCCGACCTTCGGATAGCCATTCCGGGTGTCTCTCGAAAGGTCAATCCCTTAACCAGTGCTGGGAAGGTTACTTTTAAAATGTATTCCATTACAGATTACAGAATACATGCCCCCAAATGTATTCTGTAACGTATTCCGTTATGTTACTCAATGAGAGTAACGTATTCTGAATACTTTGGATTACTTAATATATTATCATGCTGTTTACAACTACGTGAATATACTATTGCTGTGATTTATTACTGTTACTGAAGGTCCGCGGCTCCGAACCGTAGTAAAGGGACCTCTGGCTAATACGGTGGGTTCTGTGTCGGGCTCGTAGCCGAAAAATAGCTTTACTTTGTTGTGTGGGTCAACTCTGCTAGCGAGAGACAGCGAGAGGAGTTGAAAGGCTGCTCCAACGGAACTTATTGTTTTTGGAGGAAAACACGAATATGGTGTACTGTCGAGTCTTAATAGCTTACTTACAACTGGGCTCGTCAGACACTCTTCTTGGCTGCAGTGGTTATTATTATATTTACATGCTTCCAGCTCCCGTTTTTGCTCGATGACAGCTCGTACTTTTCCTTTTTCTCCCTCCCTCGCTCACAGACACATAACGTGTATGGCAGTCCATTCTCCCTGCAGCACGGACTACACTGCCCATGAGGCTACATTCTTTAGAGCTATGCCTGTAGCATTCTGCCTATTAGCTTAGCACAACAACAACAAAAAGGCGCTCTCTCACCCAGGAACACGCAGAGAGAGAGCATCACCCTGTAACCATGGCAACCGCAACGCTGCTGCCTGGAACAACAGAACATAGCTGTCAAACAAAACCCAAACAGGCCTGACCCGCCACAATATGAAACAGGGAAGTACCGCCGTGTAATCCATTTATTTCAACAAAGTAACTGTATTCTAAATACCACCTTTTTAAACGGTAACTGTAACGGAATACAGTTACTCATATTTTGTATTTTAAATACGTAACGGCGGCACATGTATTCCGTTACTCCCCAACACTGCCCTTAACCTCTTAACACCACTAAAACATTATTTATCACCTGTGAACCCGGTTTTGGTTGGCTTGTATATTATCAATATATCCCATGAGTCATAATCAGAGCTATGTCTTGTGTAAAGAGCACAAATCCACGTTCTTGGGTAAGAGTGTAATTATTCAGTGTTTAAATGATACACTTGATACTAATCTTACATCTCCATGTTCAATAGGACATTACAGCTACCAGCCAGTTAAGGTAGCAGGCAACAGCTGGACTTGTCTACTCCTAATAAATTCTCAATTTTTTTCTGTGTCTTTTCTGTCACCAAAAATTATAATTTTAACTTGTGCAAACCTGACATCACGGGATACAAACTGATGCATAAAAATGTACTGTATAATGTAAGGTATATCCATATGTGTTCACCACTCAAAAGAAGCTCTCTGCATCTCTCCACACTTTTAATGCAATTTCTCATCCAACTGGGATGAGCCTTAGGGCTTGGCATCCTTATCCATGGGGCCCCGGAGATTTCACAAAGCCCTGATGCTCCTATTCTCCACAGTTGAATGCGTTTTGATGAACACTTTAAAACTTAAAAAAAAAAAAAAAAACCAAAAGAACAAAACACACAAACAAAAAGTCAGAAATGTAAAATGGAAGTGATAGAACTGGTGTAAAGGCATTCCTTACAGTGCTGCATCATGTCACATGCCTGTAACAACTCACATTGCATATTGTCTATGGGACATGAACACATCAAGAGCTGTATCTCCATATTCAGAAAGCCATTTGAACATCCCACTTATCATCACAACCAGCACCCTGAAAATCTTTCATTCAAGTACACAAATTGCTTATTGACATTCCTCATGCTGTCTGTCAGTATACGCTTCATGGAATGTTTTGTCAGATTCAGCATTCATTTGATGTTTTTATTCCACGCTTTCACCATAATTATGTGATTTATAACCAGGCTAGAGGCTGCAGCACAAGCTTGTATAATATGCACAGTGAGCTATTTATGGGACTGTGTGCAGTGTAATGTTGTAACAAAATGAAAAGGTAGAGTATGAGCATATGGCTGCTGCTGCTGCTGATTTAACCATGTTCTCTGCATTCTATCCAGTCAAGGGAAAAGAAAAGTACCAAGTCTTACAATTTAGACTTGAAAAAATAGCATACATATAGCAAACATCATAAAAATCATCTTAAAAGCAGGTAAATACTTAGCACATAACAAATTATACTTTGAATGGGAAAGCTGTGAGAACAACTTTAAATACATATTTAAAAAACACACGAAAAGCACAGACAGTGACTGCAGAAGACACTTTTGATGGTTTTTAATATTTTGCTTCACAAGGAAGCTCGTTGACCAACAACAACACAAGCAGGAGTGACCCACAGACCAGTTGTACCACTTACCTTGAGCACTTTCTCCATTTGGCAACAGAGCTCTCCAGACAGACTGGAGCAAATAATGAAGAAGCTATGTTTGTGGGGCCATAAATTCCACTTTTGACTCCTTCTGTTAGAAGATGTACATTTGTGTATGCCAAATATACTTGGCAATGCCATAAAGCTTCTTGTGCACTGTCTTTGTGCTGATGTTAATGCCAATGGAGGTGTTAAACTCTACAGTTACTGAGTCAGCAGAGCATCACACACTTTTACACAACGTGCACTTGACGACTGTGGTCTATCCATTTGCAGCTGATTCTTTTCTGTGGTTCTTAAATGTTTCAGCTTTGCAATAATACCTCCTACCTGATCCTGAAATATCTATGGGAAAAGAAATTTCACAAAATCACAGTACCATGTTGGAACTGAGAACAACTCATTCTTTCACAAATGTTTGTAAAGGCTGGCTGCTTGGTTAGGTGCTCGTGTCAATGAAGCTGTGAACACCTCAATTCAAAGATTATCCACATAATTTATGGAAATATTTTATATAAATGAGTAAAAGTAACCTTAACTTAGTAACTCAATAACGTTTTTTGATATAGCAGTACTGTATCTTTTTTAAAATTTTCTTATCCATGTAAAGGTTTGTTGCAATATTGTTCAATATTGTTCCCTGTGTCCTAAAGCAGAAGCAAACGCTGGTGTTTTGTCTTTCCCAACTAAGCATATTAGTCCAGTGACACCCTTTATAAAAGATATGACAGTCTGACGTTTTTCCTGAATGTCATCCTCTACAAATTAGCTGATCAGCAGTAAATTCTCTCTGACTTTTATACTGACTTTTGTTCACAGCAGGTAAGATGTGTTAATAACATTACGCAGTGGAACTGGTTTGTGGAAATGAGGCATGGATTCTATTGTTTCAGTTTTAAGACTTGCCTTTAATATTTATGGGTTAAGCTCTTCCTTTGTTAGAAAAAGAGTTTGCTAACATCCAAAAATCTAGCTTTAAATACAAGCAAATGGTAATGATAGGATAAAATAAGAATTCTATCCAAGCACAAATAGCAGGGCTGGAAAGCAGTATTATAAGAGACGCATCAAGCAAACAAGAAGACAGGCTGAGGCTGAGGGAGAAAGAGGAGACCTCCTTCCTCCCACTTTCCTCCCACACACATTCATACTGTGATTATGAAAAGAAAGAACCAAGGCCTTGAACAATATTACTCCCAAATGGAGAACAAAATGCCTATCAGCTATTTAGCTGAGCATGATTATATGCTATACAGCAGTCCTCGTTTGACTGCATGTTAAGAATCCTGCAACCACACATATGTGGAACAAAGAAGTGGCCTACCAATCACTTTTACAGGATAAAATAATCCTGAATAAAGGAAAAAAGGTGGGGGAAAAACCCCACACTGCTGTATCAACAGCAGTGAGAAGAGAAATGTTTAGAGAGATAGCCTAAGGCAGAGATGAGAAGAGTGAAGAATAGGGGAGGTGGAGTTTTCAAATAAATGAAAATGAAAGAGACAGTTTTGGAAACAGTGAGGAAAGATCGATTTCCCCATTAATTAGAGTTTCTTTGTGGAAAAGTAAAGCTGTAAATTGAATGACTAAGTCTGACCACAGCTGTCAAACACTGCTGGATGTTTTGATCTGTAGCTACACAGTGATAAGACCTTTGGCAGAGAAAATAATTGGAGTGAAAGTAGTGGCAATCCACAACATATTTTTTATGGAGCCACTACTAGAAGTTACTTTTAACCCTCTCAGGCTCAGATTAAACTTTTTGTTGCTAATGCACAACCAAGTCCTGCAGTGGTACTTCTGAGTAAAAAAACCTCATAAAATATGTATGTGGGGTGACTTCCAGTATGGCGGCGAGCTGAGCGGACATGCGTTAACCTGCTCTGCTACCCTGTTGGCAAAATCCTGCTAAAATATTGTACTTGAGTAGGTCACCCCTATTTCGACAAATAAACTTAGGGTTATGCCGGTGTCACAGAAGAAAGTCAGTCAAGGGCGGAACAAAACTCTCCAAGCTAAATTGTCGGACTTTACAAAGTCGAGGGCTAGCAAGGATTCACCAGCTAGCAGTGAGGCCATGGACTCCGGTGCGGCTAACGCTAGCGGGATTCCAGAGATTAATGCGCCGGACAGAAGCAAGGATATGGCGGCAGGAGAGTCCTGCCCCACATTGGCCATGATCCTGACCGCTATCAACAACATGAAAACTAGGGATGGGTATTGAAAACCGGTTCTTGTTGAGAACCGGTTCCCACTGTTTCAATTCCTTGGAATCGTTTGCCATTTTTGCAAACGATTCCCTTATCGATTCCAGTCGCCCCGAATGACGTCACCACGTTGCGGAGCGTCATTTACCTGGCAGGAAACACGGCGCCTAAGCGGCTCAAACGCTCAAAAGTTCGGTTATACTTTACGAGAACGGATGACAACAGGGCAACTTGCAATACTTGCAAAGTAGATATTTTATTTAAGGGAGGAAACACTACGAATATGCAAAAGCATTTGCTCACAAAACACGCGATGACCTTAAATGAATGTCGTGTTTTTAATTCCGCTCCGGACTCGTGAATCTCAACCCAGCAGCAGCGGTAACGTTTGCACGTCCTCTCCCGTTAATGCAGCAGGTAAATAATCAACTAACAGTGCATATTATGTTAGCGCGATCTGCCTTATTACAAAACCTGCCATTACTGTGCGCTGCATTTAGGTGACCATGATGAGAGAGACAGACAGAGTCTGGCTCAGATGCTGGCAGTTGTCGCTGCAGTCTACCGGTAGCGTCTCCTTTCAGGCCAGGATAGACGAATGTCACCGAGCAGTGACTAAGTTTGTGGTCAAAGGCTTGCACCCATTTGCCACAGCAGATGCCCCGATTTTAGGTGAATGTGTTTAATTGTAGGCAGGAACATTACTGGATATTCTTGTTTTATTGCTACAGAAGAATATTTGTTTTATTATTTTACATTTACAATTTTTTTCCTGGGGACCCTGTGACACCCCATTGAAGAGCCGTAGGCTGTGGATCTCTTAAGATCTCACTGTTGGGTTTGTAAGGCCATGTTACTCCTAAATTTCTATCTCGCTCAAAGAGAAGATATAAAACAAAGTTCTAAGCTATTTGACCATAGTGTTCTCCTTTTTTAAAAAGAATCGATAAGAGAATCGATAAAGAATCGAATCGTTAAACAGAATCGAAAATGGAATCGGAATCGTGAAAATCTTATCAATACCCATCCCTAATGAAAACAGAGTTTTCCACCAGGTTTGACGGCATATTGTCCGCTGTTGAGAGTGTGAGGAAAGACATTACTGACTGCGTAGAGTGCGTCACAGAAGCAGAAACTAGGATTACAACAACTAAGGATAACGTCGCCTCCCTCCGAAACAAAAGTACAAGTCCTTGAAAATAAAAATAAAGATTTGGAGGACAAACTGCTGGAACCTGGAGACAAGATCAAGGCGCTCCAATTTGAGGATGGTCAACCAAACGGAGGGAGCGGAGGGCGAGGACGTCTGTGCCTTTCTGGAGAGTTGGCTGCCGGATGCACTGGAGTTGCCGCTGGGGCGTAGAAAACTAACGGTGGAGAGGGCTCACAGAGTTGGGCAGAGAAACCACAACAATCCTGCACCCCGTACGCTGATAATGAATTTCTCAGCTTCAAAGATAAAGAATTGGTGATGAGAGTGGCTAAGTCTAAAAGAGAGGTACGATACAAGAACCAGACAGTGAGGTTCTACCAGGACGTGGCGGCAGGTGTCCATAAGAAACAGAAGGAGTTTGACGAGGTGAGGCGCCAACTCCGCGCAATGGGACTCCGGTATGGTATCATTCCCCCAGCGCGGCTGAAAGTGACATATACGAAATGACCATGTCGAGGCGGAGGGCTTCATCCAACGGATCAAGTCAAAAGAGGGATCGGACTGATGGTTAGGATGCGATCTTAGTTTACAAAGCATAAGGTAACATTTGACCTGAGAATAAGAGCAGGATCGAGCCCAGCCGGCTCGGGTAGATCAAGCTATAAGGTTAAATGTATGCTTGTGCCTAATAGCGCGTATTACACTGAATTTTCTATTAGTTAAAGTCATGCTACACTCTATTCTGGGCTTAGTGCAGGATTAAAGCTCTTGAGATACCCATATCTGTCTTCTAATTTAAGACAAACAAATAATTAAATAAAATACAAAAAGATTAAGAGGCCGAATGTATTTCTGCAACAAATGCAAATTGGTCAACTTTAAGTAAATGGGGCTTAATCAAACCAGCAGACCACTTCTGGTTAGTTTTGCTTAGAAATCTTGATTCGGAAATGTAAAACATGTTTTCACCTATGGCAAAGAGGGGTGTTTATAAATGGATAAAAATGTAATATCTAATCTTGGTGGCATAGGAGGGTATGGTTAATGTTATAGTTAACAGTTGGATTGTTCGGTTTTACTAGTTCAGTTATACGGTGTCATCCTTGGGTGGGACTGTTAATTGCTACCTGGAAGCTTTAAACATCTGGGGAAGGAAATCCAGGTTAAAAGGCCTGGATATGGGTGACGGTGAGGGTATTTGGGCAGTTTCTATTGTTAGTAGTAGTATTTATGTTAGCTTTCTGTCTTTTTCTTTTTGTAATTTTTTTGACATATATTTTCACTTGTTTGGGGAATATAACTACACAATCTACAAGAAATGTCTAGTCAGATAAAAATCAAAATCACATCATGGAACTGCAGAGAGTTACGAAATCTGAAGAAAGTTAATCAAGTCATGAACAGAATAAAATTTTTGCAGTCTAACATTGTGTTTCTTCAGGAAATACATTTGATGCATAATGAGGACTTGAAAATTAAGAGGAGGTGGAGAGGCAAGGTCTTGTCTGCATCGTTTAACTCCCCATCGAGAGGGGTCACCATTTTGGTGCACGAATCCATACCACTCCAGGTAAACAAAGTCACCAAAGATAAATTTGGACGTTACCTTGTCATTCAAGGGAACTTACTAAATGAACAAATTATCTTGGCGAACATCTATGCTCCTATCTTTTTTCAAAACTTATTCCTTATGTTGTCCTCTTTTCCTGGTAAATGTGTGGTGGCAGGCGACTTTAACTGTGTACTAGATCCGGTGAAAGATAGGAGCTCGGGAACCGAAGACTCTCACACCCGTAGTAGGGTAACTATACAGCACTTTATGAAGGAATTGAACTTAATAGATATCTGGAGGGAAGAAAATCCGGCCGTTCTAAAGTTCTCATGTTATTCTGGTGCACACAAGTCATATTCAAGAATTGACTTCTTTTTGATATCTGCAGAGTTGAGACATAAAATCAAAGAATGCTCCTATGAGGCGATTCTAATCTCAGATCATGCTCCTAATTCATTGGTATATCAGGACTCAAAGCTTGTGAAAGATGCTAGGATTTGGCGTTTCAAACAAAAATGGTTGGCGGACCCTGGTTTTGTCTCACTTTTGGATGAACAAATTAGCCTCTATTTAGAAATGAATAAAACAGAAACTTCTGCAAGCATAAGATGGGAGGCTTTTAAGGTTTTTATTAGAGGCCAAATAATTAGCATCACTAGCTCTAAAGCAAGATTGACTTTCCAAAAGGCAAAACAGTTATAGACAAAAATAAAGGAATTAGAAAATGAATACTATCAAACAAGGTCCCCTGAAATACACCAAAATTTAGTGCTGCTTCGGGTCCAATACAATGAACTTTCTGCCTCTAAATCTTTGGCCAGTCTGCTGCGACTTAAACAGTCCTTCTACGATCAGGGTGAAAAACCTGGGAAAGTTCTTGCATGGTGTCTCACGCAGCTCCAGA
The DNA here is from genome assembly GCF_056152115.1 of Neolamprologus brichardi. Classification (NCBI taxonomy): domain Eukaryota; kingdom Metazoa; phylum Chordata; class Actinopteri; order Cichliformes; family Cichlidae; genus Neolamprologus; species Neolamprologus brichardi. The sequence goes on from NC_142118.1 coordinate 27,464,523, forward strand.
GTGAAAGGGTTATTATCTCACTGCAAAATGAGCTAGGATAAATTATTGTGGATCCAGCAGATATAAATGAATCCTTCAGGAAATATTATGAAGATCTTTACAGTTCAGAAATACCTAATGACCACTCAGAACTAAAAATGTTTTTAGATAAGATATATATACCCATTATACCAGAAGACCTTAGGGCTATTTTGGAGAAAGATAGCTCAGTCGAGGAATTATCTGCTGCAATTGATAGTATTAAATCAGGGAAAACCACCGGATCCGATGGTCTCCCAATTGAAATTTATAAAAAATTTAAATATAAATTGTTGACTCCAATTTTAGAAATGTTTACAGAATCCTTTCAAAAGGGCGCCTTACCACAGTCCTTGAGAGGAGCACTAGTTACTCTGCTCCCAAAGGCTGGCAAACCACACAATAAATGTGAAAACTGGAGACCCATCAGTCTGCTTAATGCAGATTTGAAAATACTTTGTAAAATCTTAGCCAAGAGAATCGAAGAAATACTACCTGAATTAATTGGGAGGGATCAGAATGGATTCATTCGGGGCAGACAAGGATTCCACAATGTCCGAAGGATTCTGAACATTCTTTATGTCCAAAAGGGGGCTCGGGACACTGCTTTACTGTCACTTGATGCTGAAAAAGCATTCGACAGAGTGGAATGGCCTTATTTGTTTGAGACTCTGGCGCGCTTTGGTCTGGGAGAGAATTTTTGTAATTGGGTAAGATTACTTTATAAGGAATCATATGCACAGATCCTGACTAACAATAATATCTCAAAAACCATAAAAATAAATCGAGGGTGTAGACAAGGAGACCCTCTGTCCCCACTGTTGTTCATTATGGCAATCGAGCCTTTGGCTATTGCAGTGAGATCCCACGATAGTATTTCTGGTATAACAATAGGACAGACAGAACATCGCTTAGCCTTGTATGCAGATGATTTAATTATATTTCTTAAAAATCTTAACAAATCCATCCCGGCTCTGCTAGAAGTGATTAAGGAGTTTGGTAAAATTTCTGGTTACAAGATCAATATGTCTAAAACATCCATTATGTTAATGAACCAATTAGATAGGGAAAACCCAACCTCTGTTGTTACTCAATTTAAGGTTGTTAATAGCTTTACTTATTTGGGCATCCAAATTGTTCCTTTGCTTAAGGATATCATAGAAATCAACTATAATTCAGTTATGCAAGATGTCTCAAACTCTCTGGATAGATGGACTGCTGTCATTAATGGGGAAAATAAATACACTCAAAATGAATATACTCCCTAAACTGCTGTACTTATTTCAAAACTTGCCTCTGCCACCATCAAGCAATTTGTTTTCTCAACTGAGGACACTCTTTATCAAGTTTTTATGGAAGAATAGACGCCCCAGGTTGCGCCTATCTCTATTGTATCTGCCTTACGATAGAGGAGGGCTTAAATTAAACAAAATCAAGCAGGTGCATAAATTTGGGCACCACAAAAAAAGAAATGAAATAAATATTTAGTGTATATCAATGTGTGTGTCTCCTATATGATATATGGGGTGCCTTTGTCTTGACGTGCTTCCCATCCAGAGCTCCACAGCAGAGAACGAAGTTCCAGCGCTCCTGGAATCCCTCTGTGATGGACCACCAGTCTCCAGGGGAAGGCACAGCCATTAAGTCGTCCACTAGACAGTCCCAGATGACCGTCACTACCTGGGGGGTGATCTGGCACACCGTGGACACACTGACTCTGAAACTGAACGCGATGGTCCTGAAGGAGTCCCCGGTGGCAAGGAACCTGGACAAAATTGTTCAAAATTAGTATTATGTGTACTGCAGTTACAAAATACATTATTCAAATTCCACAATACTTTTGTGATGTCAGATTTAAATTACAAAACATAAATCTTACATAAAACATTTTGTAATTATAAGGATAATTACATAATATATATTAGATATAATATTGTCAGTGTTTTGTTTTAACTTTAACATATCATAATTTGATTGGTAACAACTTTTACAACTACAGTGTGCCAATCACTCATAATTTCTAAACATGTCAATCAGGTAGGAATGAAGTAAGACATTAATAGAAATAAATAGTTGTATGTTGACAAGTAGCCCTTTCCTTGCTTAAATCATTAATATTGAAAAATTAATCTGTGATAAGACATAGCTTATCAAGATAGAACCATATAACTAAAGATGAACCAAACTGTTCACAATTCTATCTAGCTCTCAGTTTAAAGAAAGGCTGGTGACCCCTGTTATAGAGTCTGACAGCTGCAGGGATTATATACAAATATTAATCTATACCAGAATTAAACCAGGTCTAAATAAAAAGGAGTGAGTATCACAACAAAGATTAACCCACAGTGGTCCTCGTACCAGTTTGATATCAGCAAACACCGAGAGCATATATTGATATGACACCACAGCCATGCTATCAATGCAAACACTGATAACAGCATAAATTTACTAAATCGGGACTTGATGAGACCTTTCGAGTATCACTAGAAATATTATAAACAGTCGTCTCCATACCACAGTTTGCTTTCAGTAAACACCGACGGCATTCATTGATAGCATAGCACATCCATGTTAGCAGCCTATAAACGATAGTTTAGCATATATTAGCACAGGTATCAATAAAGGACTACCGTATTAAACACTTTTACTAACCTCAGGCAGATGGACAGGCGCTCTGCAGGTGGGATTGAGCGCCTGTAGTTGGTGTCTAGGCGGGCGATGCTTGGACCAACGCGGGACAGCAGGTCCTCAAACTGGGCGAGGGAAAGACGGCGATATCGCTGAAATCGGCCGTCATCCAGGTGCAGCTCCTGGAGCAAGTGGTGAAACTCACCAAACTGCTCACGCGTCTGGAGGACCTGATGGACCCAGGTACAGCGAGGACATCCTTATCGCCGCTGCTCTGCTCTCCACAGTAAATAGAGAAGGGAGTCTCTCTCTTCAAACGCTAGCTCGACAGCTGCAATCTAGCAAAGATACCGGTCTGGCACAACTTCCTCTCACATCCCTCCCACATTTCCGGTTCACGTGCGTCAAAATATGCAATTTTGAGGCGCGATGGATTTTTCTTGGACACACGTTGAGGTGCAAATGTGCACGCGTCAAATTAGGGGCGTTTGGGGCGTTTTCGCTCGCGTCTGTCGCGTTCGGTGTGAACACACCGTAAGACGACCAACCAAGTCTCCTTTAAAAAGGACAGAGTCACAGGCTCAAATCTCTCAAAGACAGCAGAGCAGGAAACAGAGACTGAGAGGTCATGAGCACAAGGACAGATTTGAGCCCTTGTGGAGGAGACCTTCTCAATAAAAAAGTGTAAAAGATTTTCACAGGCTTCTGATGAGGGCTTGATACAGTCAGTATATGGTGCACTAAGAACAGAGTTAATAGTTTTAAATAAAACACACGGGTTGTGGCAGTTTGACAAAATAATGTCAGATAAGTGTTTTCTTTTGGCATCTTTTACAGTTCTTTGATATTGACGCCAACAGTCCTTCAGCATCTGGAATGACACTTGTAGTTTGTCCTTTTTCCACTTGCGCTCAGCTCGACGGCAGTCGCGTCTGAGAGCTCGGGTCATGTCGTTCAGCAAGGGCTCAAGTTTAGTTTTAGGCAGTCTGGTTTTTAATGGAGCCACAGTGTCCAAAGCAGTCCGACAGGTGGAATAAACCCATGAGCTCAGTTCCTCAGTCTGGCTACATAAAAAATCCGGGATCTTACAGATCTCGTCAAAGACTGTTGAAAAGTGTTCAGCAGTGGAGGAGTTAAAAACACAACAGCGCTGAGCAGCAGCGCGAGGTACAGGCAAGAGGAACTTCAAACATCACAGGACTGTGGTCAGAAAACACAGCATCACAAATATCTACGTTAAAAACAGAAAAGTCATGAGATAAAACAAGATCAAGTGTGTGTCCACGTTCATGTGTGGGACCTGTCACACACTGCACCAGATTAAATGAATCAATAAGGTTTAAAAAGCACTTCACCATGGGCATATCAGGACAACACACGTGAATATTAAAATCCCCAACAATAAGAACACAAGAAGTCAGCAAAATCACCCACAAAGTCCTTATTGTATTTTGGAGGCCAATAAACCACCGCACACAACACTGTGTGAGAGCAGCCCAACTCAAACACAGACAGTTAAAGCTGGTGAACGACGGGGTTGATAGCTGCTTACATTTAAAATGACTTTTAAAGATCGTAGCTATTCCTCCTCCTCGGCCCAGCATACGCGGAGAATTAAAATAGCAGCAATCGCCAGGTAGAAGATCTGAGAAGATGCTGCACTCACTGGCGCTCAGCCATGTCTCGCACACACAGAGAAAATCCAGTCCCTGGGATGTGAAAAAATCCTTCAGGATAAACGTTTTGTTCACTTGTTACTAAGCATAAAGTTCAACTTTAAGTATAAAACTGAAATAGAATGTATTTTTAGTGACACGGGACACAAACACGGAAGCAAAATATATAATTAAGATTATTTATAATAAATATTAATAAATCATTGCTGTTTCTTTAACCATAGAGAATAACTAAATCCTTTAGGACAATGTCACATCAATGCACTGAACTCACTGTTCATCTAACAGAGCCTCCACATTTTCTCACTGTAATTTCCCCCTCATGAATGAATTTATGCTTGCACTAATCAATCTGAATGTTCGGGGGGAAATCAAATGCATTTTACTCGCAGTACTCAAGCTGACTTACCTTTGTTTGAATGATGACGAACTCACAACGTGGAGGCTTAAAAATAGCCAAATCTTGTACCCAACCCACCAATGTGAATTGGATGTGCGCCTCCACAGATTCATAATTGCGAAACTGGTTCGCCGTGTATGCGCTGACTCCACAGACAAGGTATAAAAATATATCAGGGTAAGTCAATGGCGGTAAGTCTTAGGGGTTTCTACTCCACTGCTGTATTTCATACGAGTCCACAGTTCCAATGCACTCCATTTTTGCAAGTACCCTCTCTTTGCATCCAGACGTAATCTGTCTCTATACTCTCCTTTTTCCTTTGAACTGCTTTTAAGCATGGTTCATAGCAATCTTCCTTCCAACACAGTTTGTTTTGATTCGTGGCCTTCAAAAATGGTGCAGCGCTCCCACGATACATTGCGCCATTGCATTACTTCCAAAGCCCTATCACTGCCCTACCAGGGACAACATCACACTTGAATCACTGTTACACCACTTTAAAAGATGCCTATCGCTCTGTCCCCCGGGCAGCTTTGGGACATTCTGATCACTGCCTGGTCCATCTTATTCCAGTTTATAGGCAACAACTTTCCGAGCCTGTAGTCAAAACTGCGAAGAAGCAAAGCAGCAAAGCAGGAACTGCAGGACTGTTTTGACTGCACTGATTAGACTGTTTTTGAAGCTGCATCTGAGAATCTGGATGAACTGACGGACACTGTGACATCATATATCAGTTTTTGTGAAGATGTGTGTGTGCCAACCAAGACCTTTTGCACATACAACAACAATAAACCATGGTTCATGGTTCAACCATGACCTAACCCTAAACTTCAACATCTTCGTAAGGCCAAGGAGGATGCCTACAGAAGCCTCCCAGGAGTTAAAGATGATGATGTGTTGTTTCATACAGTTCTAAAAAACTGCTTGGATAGTAGTGATAGACCTAATTAAAGGTAACAGGACTACTGGATACTGTACAAACGTCTGACCCAGAACCAAAGTTTAGTAGTGGCAATACCACACTCTTAAGATATTAAGCCCTCATCATCGTCTCTATCTTGGTTTTATTTTTTAATACAAAAGCATCACCTAGTTACAATATCCTCTTGTGTTGTCTGAAGACCAACAAGGATACCCAATGGATTTACTTTGCCAAATGGATCATCATGGCCTTGCCGTATTGGTCCATTTGATCAACCTTTGTTGTTATTATTTATTTTATTATATTTTCAGTTGTTACAGACGGGACAGACATGACTGAGGGATAGGAAAGGGAGAAAGAAAGATGAAGGAAAAGAAAAACAGAAGGGAAGAGGGACAGTGAGAGAGGGCACTTAAAAAGAGAAAGAAGAGAAAAAAAATCTCCTGGATCACCTGTTGAGAGAAAAAGAAGAGAAAACAAGCAAAAAAACCCCCCAAAAAACAGAGCAACATACTAAACACAACACCATCACATTAATCTAGCTAAGTGTAAACAGCAGTAAATATGAAATGTTGAATGTTGTTGTGTAGCAAGCAGGACCGACAGCGCACAATGTGCTTGGAAATAGCAGCCAATAAAGGTATAGTTTATGTCTATGAACAGTGGACACCCGTGTGCACACCTGTGTGGATCAGCGCGCTTGTATTCAAAAGGTTTCCCCATGTAATGGTCTGCTAGAGGATGTAGAGAGCCATAGCCCTGTCCCCCAAGGCATGAAGCAGGCATGGAGGAGAACCAGGCCCCAGACATCCAGAGGCCCCAGAGTGCGAGAGCCCAAGGAGGACCACTGGAGGGGCATCGTGCCACCCTCCTGGGAAGAGCTGAGGAGAGCCCCAGATGAGGGGTCACCCAGTAGCCACGGAGCAGAAGCCAGAGGGGGCTGCACTGGCGTGCCCGCCGGCTGTGCCGGCAGCCAGCTGTGTCAGAGTGAACCGAGCCGCAGGCCCGGAGGCCCGAGGGCCCCCTTTGCCCCGGAAGAGGCCTGACCGAGCAACAGGCACCAGGCCCCGCCAAGTAGTCACCGGGAGTGAGCTGGTACATACCTGAGCGCCCAGCCCCAGACACCAAGAACCACCAACGCACCGACCCCTGAGGGCATCAGTTACCTGCAGGGAGTGCGGTGAGGGGAGATAGGCCTTTGGAGGGCCTGCGAGTACCCAGAGAGGTGGAGTGTAAGACCCGACCTGACATATAAACACAGACAAACAGGCACACACAGACACAAACATGCATTCCCACCCTCATGCACACATATACAAATACTCCGCACTCACCCAACGTAGGAATAGACATACATGGACACTGTACACACAATCACACTCCCCAAACAAACTCTATACCCTGGGTCCAGGTACCCTCGCCCCTGGAGGGGGAAGCGGCACCTAGACTCAGGAGATGTTACCCTTTCCCCCGGGGTGGAGGCAAGCGGACCGCCCCAGGCTCCGCAGGAGCAAGGAGGCCCCGCATCCCAGATCCCAATCAGACGGCCAACACCTCCTCCCAGCCCCCCCCCGCCCCGATGGCCAGCAGAGATCAGGGGTGTGTGAATTTGAGACATTTTTACAGAAATTGAATCGATAGTAAACTTTATATTTTAGTGGCAGAAAGTCAGTGTTACTCAACGGGGTATATTATATAAATGGTGGGAGAGGGGAAATACCCAAGCTGATCAAAGAGGCCACTGTAAATCCAGGTAATTTCATTGTCCAGAACGTGGCTGAAATTGAGGGCTTATGCACAGGTCACTTGCAAGATAGCACTGAAAGAATAAAAGTGAATAATAATAATAATAATAATTTTATTATTATTATTATAAAAGTGAATGTAGATAAAAGACTGTGAAAATATCTAATAATATTTAGAGCAGCTTCTACATATTTTATTTTCTTTCAACTCTCAAGAAACAAAGATTCCTATTTTTCCCATACAATGCTGCGTTGGGTAAGGATTCACAACACTCTGTCAGTGGCACTCATTTATAAATGATAACCAGATGTTAGAAGTGTAATTAATGATAACAAAGACAAAATATTCACAAACCAGATGTTAATTTTGGGGCTTCAGGTCCATAGAGGTCTAATCAATCTGGGCTTCCTCCCATATGCCTCTTGTTAAACCAGAAGTTAACAGAGTGGGAAGTCTTAATCATATTAGAAGTTTTCTAGGCATGCTATGTTTTGAGTTTTGCGCCTATCACTTTTACACTTTCAGTGTAATTTTGATACTGTCCCAAAGAGAATTACTGTAAGCAGTACAAGACAGTACTTTTGGTATTGAGTAAGTCAAGTAATGCACAGCTAATGCAGAATTTCACTTGCTGGCCTAACATAATTATGAAAGTTACAGTTAGAAGATTTCTCTTGCATTTTTGCTAAAGAGACAGTTCCACATTGACAAAATATTGAGTAAATATGGCATGAATATTGTGAGCTACATAACAACCAAAAAGACCAAGAAAGTCTAGTAATTTATTAGCCTCTTACATAACACCATAAATACAGCTGTCTAGGATAATTATAAACAACTATGCTAACTGCTAGTTTTGGCTTTTTAATTAAAATTGTGATGATTAAAATGCTAATCCAGCAGTCCAAAAACCAATGGGTCAAGCGCTTTCTTTTACAGGAGATGGTTTACAATGCTTCTCTAATGAAACCCGTCAAATCTTTACCTCTGTTCCTCCACTGCACTATTGATGCATTTGTTTTTTAAGAACAGAAACCCGAAACTGGGTCATGTTTTTATTCAGAAAGAGAAAAAAGTGCTGATTGAGGGAATATCAGCCTTAGCTTGTGAAGGCAGACAGACAGACAAATCTGTTTGAAAATGCATTGGAAAGCTTGGGTGTCACCAGCTGTGTGCAACTGTGCCGAAGGACAGCATACTAATCCACAGTGGAATTCACAATGCAGCCTCAATGCATTCCAATCAGTTCTTACTTCAGTGCGCGTGTGTGCTGTTAGGCATGTGTGACTCTAAGACTTGACAGTGAGTGTGTATAATCACATTTCTGCTATTTATATGTCTCTCTCTGTCAGTGCTGCACAAAAACACGATGCTGCCCTGACTTCACATCGCTCTCGTCCAGCACCTGACTTTGGTTGAAGTAAACAGCATTTTTAAAATGTAACTGTGCGTGTGTGTCCGCTGACATTGTTTGCAGATATTTATGAAGTTTCTCTGTGTGTGGATGGTATACTTCAGCTCTGTTGACACTTGAGTTTAGAAAATTGAGGGCGTAAAGAGCTGCTGCAGTGTTGATGAAGAAATTTCTTTCTCTAACAGCTTACCTTGATGCTCTTAAACTAAAAAAGTACTAACTGAGTTAGGAAAGCTCTAATCAAACATTGCAGGAGAGTGTATTGCAGATCCTGCCCATTAGTAATTGTATTTAGAACGTGTCATATCACAAGAGGTCCCCATGCTGTACACAGGAAGGTCATAGATAGAAAGCTCAGAAATTAACCTTGAGCAAGCAAGTGGGACTCAAGCTAAAATTTCAAGGATTATCTGCATTGTGCACAACCTCTTCTGCATTTCCATATCCTCACATGGGTGAGGCTGTGGCTCAGGAGATAGAGCAGGTCACATATTAACTGTAAACTCAATCCCCAGCTTCTCTAGTCCGTGTGTCAAACTATCACTATGCAAGATACCGAACCCTGAGAGGCTTGTTAGATGAAGTACTTTATTATTTGTTATATGAGAAACCAACAGAAAGTGTTAAAAGAAGAACGGTGCTGTATAAATACTAGTCTGTTTATTTATTTTGCTTGTATTCTCTGACAGCAGCGTTATGAGATCAGTACCTAAAATGACATTTGCAATAGATTTGCAAGTGTACTATTGTTCCACCAGCATATAACTTGCCTTAACTTACTTTATCACACAATTCAGCCACTGGGCTTGCTATCTTTGGTTCAGGGCTCTGGTTTGAAATAATTTTAGTTTTTCTCTGGGATGTTTTATTAACATTAGCATTAGCTAGCTTCCCCCGAGAGATGATGCACTTGCACTGAAAACAGGTAGCTTTTGTGATGCTTTCTAAAGAGTTTTTTCCTCTCTTCTCATCAGGTCACTCAAGAAAGTGATCTATTTTTCCATTCTCATTATTTACAGTGGCTTGCAAAAGTATTCAGCCCCCTTGAACTTATCCACATTTTGTCACATTATAGCCACAAACATGAATCAATTTTATTGGAATTCCACGTGAAAGACCAATACAAAGTGGTGCACACGTGAGAAGTGGAACGAAAATTATACATGATTCCAAACATTTTTTACAAATAAATAACTGAAAAGTGGGGTGTGCGTAATTATTCAGCCCCCTGAGTCAATACTTTGTAGAACCTTTTGCTGCAATTACAGCTACCAGTCTTTTAGGGTATGTCTCTAGCAGCTTTGCACATCTAGAGACTGAAATCCTTGCCCATTCTTCTTTGCAAAACAGCTCCAGCTCACTCAGATTAGATGGACAGCGTTTGTGAACAGCAGTTTTCAGATCTTGCCACAGATTCTTGATTGGATTCAGTGTTGGTCAAGTTACTTGAAAAAAGTAATCAGTAACTAATTACCGATTACTTCCCCAAAAAGTAATCCCGTTACTTTACTGATTACTTATTTTCAAAAGTAATTAATTACTTAGTTACTTTTTAAAAACATAATTTACAACCTGGATAGGTGATAAAGCGATAGATCTTTCAGCCCAATTCTACTTTTTCTGCATAATCCATCATAAAAAATGTAATCAAATGGAAAAGTCTCTTTTTAAAACTTGTTTTATCAGTTTTAATCTTTTAACTTTATGCATCAAGCAAAAATTTAATTATATGCAACATTCTCTGACTGGAAGAAATTTGTTTAACATTTAAACTTATTTTCTGCACATTCCAGCACATAAAATATATATATTTTTTTGTGTGTTTACACTCACTCTTTCAAATAGATGCAAGTAAAACACCGCAGAAAATAAATAACATCAAAGGCTAGCGGTCCTGTTGCTCTATTTTCACCTGTAAAGCAGGAGTGGCGTAGGTGGAGGTTTACCCTGGTGCATGTGTGCCTGTGAGTTTCCCTTTACGTGGTAGCGCACTCCCGGTGCTTGCTTGGAAGTTTAGGGGGTTTTTTTCGCTGTAAAAAGAAGTTTTCTTCCCACGCACAATGGACACTTTTTATGGAATCAAACTCAAAATAAAGTCAGTACTTCCACGCTTTAAACGCTGCACGCTCATACTCTCTCCCGCACTCGATATATGATCCATTGTTGATCTGCACACAGCTGTTGCCATGAACGTCGCACTTGCTTACGTCACTGTCATGAGACGTTTTCGCAAAAAAAAACATCACGGTTTTAGTAACGTAGTAACGCAGTGTTCCTACGGTAAAGTAACAGTAATCTAATTACCGTTTTTGCAATAGAAATCCCTTTACTCGTTACCTGAAAAAAGTAATCAGAGATTAAATCTCTGATTGGATTTAGATCTGGACTTTGACTGGGCCATTCTAACACATGGATATGTTTTGTTTTAAACCATTCCATTGTTGCCCTGGCTTTATGTTTAGGGTCGTTGTCCTGCTGGATGGTGAACCTCCACCCCAGTCTCCAGTCTTTTGCAGACTCCAAAAGATTTTCTTCCAAGATTGCCCTGTATTTGGCTCCATCCATCTTCCCATCAACTCTTACCAGCTTCCCTGTCCCTGCTGAAGAGAAGCACCCCCAGAGCATATTTTACAGTGGGGATGGTGTGTTCAGAGTGATGTGCAGTGTCAGTTTTCCACCACACATAGCGTTTTGCATTTTGCAAGTTCAATTTTGGTCTCATGTGACCAGAGCACCTTCTTCCACATGTTTGCTGTGTCCCCCACATGGCTTGTGGCAAACTGCAAACGGGACTTCTTATGGTTTTCTGTTAACAATGGCTTTCTTCTTGCCGCTCTTCCATAAAGGTCAACTTTGTGCAGTGCATGACTAAGGCTACGTTCACACTGCAGGCGAAAGCGCATCAAATCTGATTTTTTTGACCCTATGCAACCCATATCCGATCATGGTATGACAGTGTGAACGGCACGAATCCGATATTTTCAAATCCGATCTGGGTCACTTTCGTATGTGGTACTGTATCTGATACATATCCGATGTTTTAGAAAGCGACTGCTGTTTGAATGGTCATGTCACATTAAATCCGTCTTTTACGTCACTGACACAAGACAGACGCCAATTATCAGCTCCGGAGAAGCACCCGATAAGACATCGCAAACGCTTCCCGGCCATTCAGTGAAACTGTTGGGAAGACAACGCTGGAGAAACGTGAACATTTTATTTGTACTGTATACTCTGCAGATTCTGACAGGAATCTGCAACTATCCTTTGAAGCACCACTCCTCTCTAAAACAGCAATAAGGATAATTATTAGGTTATTTACATTATTATGTAAATAACAAAATACCTTAAAGCAAAAATTGGGAAACGTAAAGTCCGAAGTCTTTATATTAAGGGCCATCGGTCAAACAATATTGTTTGCTCTGGGTCTAAACAGAGCGCGTTGTGTGTGACGTCTTCTTTTGTGCATGCGAGCCGCTTTGAGCGTTCACACTAGAGCGCGTTTGCTGTCGCATTTTATTTGTAGGGTGAACAAGCAGACAAAAAAACCCAGATTTGATCAAAAAAATCGGAATTAAGCATTAAGACCTGCAGTTTGAACGTAGCCTAATAGTTGTCCTATGGACAGATTCCCCCACCTGAGCTGTAGATCACTGCAGCTCGACCAGAGTCACCATGGGCCTCTTGGCTGCATTTCTGATCAGCACTCTCCTTTTTGAGAGCGCTGATTCATTTTTGTGGCTGTAATGTGACAAAATGTGGATAAGTTCAAGGGGACCGAATACTTTTGCAAGCCACTGTATTAGAGCCTTTGATGCATCGCCATGTAATTCACTGGCTATATGGATGTGAGATCACTTTCAGTAAAGGCTGTTAGAAATACAGCAGTGGTGTCAAACTCAAATACACAGTGGGCCAAAATTCAAAACTGGAACAAGGTCGCGGGCTAACATTAATATTTATTGAAAAAAAATCTTCCTCCAGATTTAAGAATGAATCTCTTCTTATGCACTCAAACAAGTTTTGCTGAAAAACTGAATATGGAACAAGCAAAGCTTAATACTAAACAATATATATATTAGTTGTATAATACCAGTAGGCCAGCTCTAATAATAATTTGGTATGGCTTTGCTGGCCAAATGTAATTAGGCTGCGGGCCAAATTTGGCCCGCGGGCCAGAGTTTGACACCTATGAAATACAGGGTCTAAAATTTCTTTTCATGCCTTCATGATTTGGTCAAATCAGTGCCCATATAACCCATGGTTATTTTATTGCCAATGGTGTTTTTTTTTTTTTAATTTTAAATGTTACTTTTTTGTTGAGTATTGAGTTTCCCCATGTACTATGAATGCACAGTAGCTCTGCTCAGTGCCAGGTAATTTTATTTTACTGCATCTGTCTGCACATGCAAATTTCTCTGTATATTGCCCCTGTGCTTAATGGGTAGAAAAGCTCCATGAATTGTGGTTTTGAGCAATGATTTTGTTTTGTAGATGCACAAAACTGTTGTGTGAGTTTCAGTTCTGTAGTCCTGTAGTCCGTGTTGGGTTCAAAGGAGTTATCGTATTCTGTGAGGAATATCCTGGCTGTTTTTTGTTTGTTTTTTTTATGTGGTGGAAATCTGCTGCTAAGGACTGAGGGGTGTCATCTAAGGACTGGATGTCACTCGGGATGTCTACAAAGGATACTCTCAATCTGAAGGCCACCTGTTACCTTGGAGGGTGGAAGGATACAACGATTTCCATGTTTTTTTTTGTTTGTTTTGTTTTGCTTTTTTTAAAGGATTCACGTTTTTTCTGCGATCTTGGGACAATTTATGTTGCAACCTTGTTTTTTGGGGTCAGGCCTGATACTACTTAGCAAAAACTGATGCATCAGAGAGATGAACCGTGAAATAAAGACAATCCAAATAACGTTGAAATGCTTACCAAGTAGTGACTATTAAGTGCACTCAACTGAAATGGACAGCGTACCTGGTACATTTATGGTAGTGATCCTGAAATATTGATTCCTCCGATACCAATCATTTATGTTCTAAAATCGATTCTCACATTAAAATATTGATATTTTAGTAATTTAGGGTAAATTTATAGTTTATCATTAACAGGAACACAGTAGAAAGAAACTATAACATTCTGATTGTCTACATTCAAAGGAACTACTTCCTCTTCCGCCTTTCATAGTCATGTGCGAAATACAGCTGTATAAATGTCTGGCAGCCGCTTGGCGTGCGCACTCACAACAATGGCTGAGCGTAATTGTGCGGATGTATTTTACCTCCACAAACAGCTGAGACGTGGTTTGCGATACATGTGGCAAAAAAGTGAGGTGTTGTGGCCATACTTGCCAACCTTGAGACCTCAGAATTAGAGAGACATTCAAAAGGGCTGTTGGGGGGTGATAAATCCATTTTACAGTGTTTATTTATCGGATAAAATACGTTAAATGTCACCATTATTATTGACCGACCCGGAAACAGCAGGGGTGTCCAAATTCAGAGGCTGCTTCCACCTGAGGACCTGGCCTTCGTGGTCTAAAGAAAGCCGGGTAGTATGTCACGAGCTCCCTCGGTGGAGTAAAACTGCTCCTTGCTATCTAAAATATAACCAGGCGCTGACTTAAACTCTCGACTGTCTCACACTTCTGTTTAATCAGTTTTTTGTTTGACGTTTATTCAGCTGTGTGAAAACCCCGTAGGAACCCTCCCGAGGGATTAATAAAGTTAAATTTAATTTAATCTAATCTAATAACTTTAATCTCAGCCAAAACGATTTACTCACGAACAAATAAAACACCGAAAAAGCCAAATAATAACATTTTTAAGTTATCAAAGTCACTTATATATCATGTTTAACCCGAGTAGTGAAAGACCGCGGGGGTTTGAAAACGATGTGTCGATCGGCTCAGATATTTGAAGTTTACACAGCTACAATCTCACCTGAAAAATATGTTAAACATTTTTTTGCGACCCAGGAAGAGAAATAAGAGTAATATTAAATTTGGATTTGGAGTATGCATTTGAAGTACACTTCGAATTGGGACAGCCGTCGTCGCGTGGCGGTGACGTAATCGCACTTAAAATGCATACTTCAAGCGTGCAGACCCTGAATTGGGACACAGCTTATGATTCAGCACAGGAGGGAGGGGGTGAGTGAATGAGTGATTCGTTTGCTCGCTCTATGATTCAGCACAGGAGGGAGGGGGTGAGCGAGTCCTGAGTGATACGCTTACGCTTACGATTCAACACAGGAACGGAGGGGGTGAGTAGCTCAAATGTGCTGTTAGCATGTTAGCAGAGCGATGCTACTGTGAACCGAGGAGCTATTTTCTTGATGTGAGCTTCTACTCAGGGTTTTTTCTTCCAGTTCAGAGCAGAAATGCTTTTGTTAAGAAACTGGCTGTTGTCCCTCCCCCACCCCCCCACACAATTTTAATTATAAGCTAGATATATTTCTACTAATGGAATTAGTTTGCGGGGTGGCTGTAGCTCAGGTGGTAGAGCAGGTCATCTACTGATTGGAAGGTTGGTGGTTCGATCCCTGGCTTCCCCAGTCTGCATGCCAAATATCCTTGGGCAAGATACTAGCCCCAAATTGCTCTCCGATGCATCCATCGGAGTATGAATGTGTGTGAATGTTACTTAGAAAGCACTTAGAAAAATGTGCTTGTGCGAATGGGTGTGAATGGGTGAATGTACAAGTTGTGTACAGCGCTTTGAGTGCTCAGAAACAGTAGAAAAGCGCTATATAAGAACCAGTCCATTTACCATTTACCATCTAACAGCAACAGGGGTGAGTCAGTTGGGCTTGTGAATAATGATTCACGAGTCAATAAAGTGATTCTCGAGTATTGAACGATTCGTTCACGAATCGAACATCACTACTCTGGTTAATATAAAACTACCACCCTCCTATCTTTATCCAAGTTGCAGAGGGGCTGGGGCATAACCCTGAAGTGATAGGGTAAGAGGCAGGGTACACCCTTGACAGCTCACAAGTCTACCACATAGAGACAACCATTTGCGCTCACATTAACAGGTAATTTAGAATCACCAATTAACTAAACCCTAATGACTCCATGACTTTTAACTGAATTTTTTGTCTTCAAATTACAGGTTAGACTTTTGTAAATGTAACAACCACCCAATTTACTTTTTTCAGTATACCGATAGAGTATGCTATAGAGTTACACTTAACTTTAAAGCATTAGGCAATTGTGTTAAATACACACAAGATGCTTACATAAATCCAAGAGATGGCCAATCCCTTTTTTTCAGTGTACATTTGAAAACTCAAAGAACTTCAACTAAAGGAGTGTACACAGCAAGACACTAGCGGTGATGTGGTAACCAGAGACCATGTCAGTGAGATTTAGCAGCTTGTGTGTTTTCATGTGCAAAAATAACAATTAATTGAAGTTAACAGTTAACAGTGCAATGGCATTGCAATGAAGGGAAAATGACTGCTCTGCTGTATGTACCATGGCATCATATGTCAAACATTTTTCCACACAGAAAGCAAAAAGGCCAGCCAATGTTGAAATTTCAAATTCAGTATGGACCCAGCTTAAAACCAGCACATTTTTTAAAAGAATTTTACTTATATAATGCCAATTCGCAATACTAACACCACCAGGCACTTTATACTGTAGGGTAAACCCCCTAGGGCTCGGCCATATTATACAGTTCACGGTAATACCGGTACAATGTTAGGCAACGATAAGAAAATAAAATATCGCGATAGAATATGGGTAAAAGGCGCATGCGCAGTGCCTTTTTTTTCATATGCACATGGCCGAAAAAGCATGGCAGCAATGGAGAATGAAAAAGCGGATCGTTGAGTGAAATGGATGAACCAGAATTGGTTTGTAAAAATGGTGAAACTTCAGTGGTTTGGTGTTTGTACGTCAGATACACACCAAAGTAGTGATGGGATTTCCGGCTCTTTTTAGAGATCCGGCTCTTTCGGTTCGGCTCACTAAAAAGAGCCGGCTCTTTCGGCTCTGAACCAGCTCTTCAGGTTGTTTTGTTGCTTTAATTAATTTATTATTAACAATAATATAAAAGTATGCACAAAAGGAATTACTAACGTAAAAAAAGTGGTTTTATTTATATATGTTTATATATAGATATATGCGGTGGCCCCTAGAGACAAAACACGTACAAACTCCAAAACACATTTCTAGCATAAACTGAACTTCCAAAGCAGAGCTACTAGATCACTTAAATTACACAATTGAAAGCATGTGTGTATTGTTTGTGTATTTATACACAGGCACTCATATATATTCAAATAATTTAAAAAAATGTTCATTTACCTGTTATTACCACACACCAAATCCGGTCGTTGGTACTTGCTGGCTTGTGTAGCCACTAGGTAACAAAAGTTCAACACTGCCCCTAGCATCCTGGAGCACTTCTGTTGTCTTTTGTACGTGTTTTGAGTTTTTATGTGCTTCTGAGTTTTTATGTGCTTCTGTGTTTTTACGTGTTTTGGAGTTTGTACGTGCTTCAGAGTTCGCACGTGATTTGAAGTTTGTATGTGCTTTGTCTGTAGGGGCCACCGTAAATATACTTTTATTTATTCACGTCACATAAAATGTAATAAATAATATATATATTATATATTACATATAATACAAAAATCAACTATTCACATTTCAACTTTTAACCATTTAAATTTTCAGCTTTTTCCTTTTACAAATTTAAAGTGAAACAACACAAAACACTGCAAATCACAACACAATTAAATATAAATTACAATATGAAAACAAAAAGAACATGCATATTCTCTGTCATAGGTGTAACTATGAAGTTTAACATCCAGGCATCCATGAAAACAGAATTTATTACATTTAACAGAGTTAGAAGTTAGCAGGAAGTTAGCGGAAGTTAGCTAGTTCGCTAGTTACCTAAGCATGATATAACATGTTCTGACTGAGAGACTTCTGAAAAAATTCAAATAGCTCTGCTATCATTTCCAACATAAATGAAGACAGGAAACTAAACAGCAGTGACGTTTGTAAGGTTACTGAAGTTGGGCTAGCTGGTATATAACGATGTGCTACGTGATCGCTACCGACACAGCTATGTTAGGGATGGTCTGATATCCTTGTGTCGGTGTTGTTCCCACATCATCATAATAAATGTTGTTCCAGGTTCAACATTGCAAGTGACCAATCACATTGTTGTAACATCTCTCTTTTGTGCCTTTGAAAAATACCGCCTTAAAAAAATCAACTTCACTTCCGAGAAGAGAAACCGCTTCTGTCTGCCGATCCAGGAACTTGAATTCGTTGCATTTCAGGATACTTTCCTTTCATAAACGGTAAGCATTATACATATTGTCCTTACAGAGGCGGTTTCTCTTCTCGCAAGTGAAGTAGATTTTTTTAATGCATTTTCGGGGCCGCGATGACGTCAGCAGAGGGTGATTGGTCACTTGCAATGTTGAACCTGGAACAACATTATTTATGATGACGAGGGAACAACACCAACACGAGGATATCAGATCGTCCGCTATGTTAGCATAACATATACAGTGAAGCTGGAGGATGAACGCTCACTTTTCCACTCGATAAAAGTTAACGTTAAGGTTCCTGATGGTTAAAGACAAATGCAATAAACAGACCAAACTTCAGTCAGGAGAATAACTGAGATAATCCATCCACAATAGGAGGTTAGTCATTAATATACTGCAACAACATGGGAATAGAGCAGCTGTGATAGAATACAGCATTAATGAATCAATGGTACAGAAGTGGAGGAAGCAAGAAGAATGAGTTGGATTAAGTTTGATTTATCTGACTGCTTTGTTTTGCTTAATGTGTCTTATAATCCCGTGCACTTTATGGTCCGAAAAATACGTATTTGACTTTCTTATTTGGCACACTGCAGTTTAATGTTGCAAAGCACCTGTTTTTAACTTAACAGTGGATATTATACATGGTTATGCTCAGGATATGTCAGCCCATTTCTACTGGAAATGTTTTTTGGTTAAACTTTCAGCAAGGAATTTGTATTTGCACTGTTAAATTTTTATATAGGTTTAATGCACGTAAAAAAAGCTTGTTTAAGTGAAAATAAATGGAGGGGGGGGGGGGGGGGGTGTGCGCTACTAAAGTTGTGGAGTTGTACTTAATCTCGCATCAATTATATTGTCAGTTATATCGTTATCACAAATTTTCAAATCTATATTGTGATAAATATTTTTGGCCATATCGCCCTGCTCTAAAACCCCCAATAATATTTCTTTCTCCAACAGTTTTGAAGGTTTTGTTAAAGGTTAAACGATTCACAAACTTCACAATGCAGGCTTCTCAGTGTTGCCAACTCCTCAGTAAGGAAAATCGCTATTGGCTGTCCTAAAAGTCGCTAGAAGTCGCTAAATGACGTCATCACCTAATTTGCATAATTGGTCATGCTAATGTAATTGTAATCTATGTTGTTGGAGAGAGAAATAACATTGTGGAAGAGACATAAAGTGAGTAAAAAACGTCCTAAATGCATTTAGAATTTATTTAGAACTACAAATTAAATTTCTTTTAGCAATTATTGTTTTTTTAATGTCACAATTCCAACCCTGCTCCTTTACCCGGGCTTGGACCGGCAAAAGTGACCCGAAATAGGCACTCTCGTGGAGTTACTTTGTGTGTGTATGTTTATAAGTAGTTTTAAACCTTGTGATCCACAAAACAGCATAAGAGTAAAAGAAGAACTGACCGCGTTACAGCACCCGCTGCTTGTTGAGCGTAAAAGCTATATGCGCTTTCACGTCTTTTTTTAGCAACTTTTTTTTAGAAAAAAAGTCGCTAGGGGGTCTGAAAACTCGCTAAATATAGCGACAAAGTCGCTAAGTTGGCAACACTGAGGCTTCTTCTAAGAGCTAAGTGCTCTAAGTGCTGGGGATATTATGGTACCATGAGGTCTTTATGATGTGATGAAAGTTGGTCATTAAGGACTTTGCATGTAAGAAAGATTTTAATTTCAGGATTTCTGAAAGAGCCAATTAAAAGAAGCTGGACTGGGAAAAAATTAATTCAGCTTTCTTTATATAGTGCCAGTTCAATGTGACTGTGTGTCACATCAATTAGTGTGATGAACCACACCAATTGAGAGATTCCTTAATCTTCTATGACAGCAACAGTGGGTTAGGGTTAGGGAGCCGAGGTTAGAAAAAGAAAAAGACATATCTTGGTTTTTATTTGTGTCATTCTTGCTTAGGTTTAGAATCAGTAAAGCATACCTTTTTAACTTATCGTTCAGCTGTCTTAGTATTCAGAGTGACCACTTGTGTTGTTGAGACTGCAGGTATGAAGGCATGTGTTAACCCAGTGGTTCCCAAACTTTTTTTGCTGGGCCCCCCTTTGTTTTACATGAAAAATGTTGCCCCCCCCCCCCCACGCACAACAACCACACACCCCCATATTTTGCTCCATTGTGGTTTATTTCACACCTCAAAAATTTAGTAAACAATTAAGCAAATGCAAGTAATCTGCAATAATTTAGAGTAGTAATAAAATAAACTACTAACTCTTTTACGCTACATCCACACCTACACGGGTATTTTTGAAAATGCAGCTGTTTCATCCACACGTAAACGGCGTTTCGAATCAGCGAAAACTGAGGTTTTTTAAAACTCCTTTTTTGCGTTTACATGTGGATGAGGAATACAGAGTTCGTCACGCAACGTCAAAGGTATGTGCCTTTTTTTCACATCACGCTGTGCGCCACGTTATTGTTTACATGAGATGAATTGCAGAATGGCAGATAGTCAGATTAACAGTATTTTGTCTCTATCTTCAGGTTTTACACGCTTACACATACACACGCAGTTACTGTCCCTCTGTTTAGAAAGGCAGAGGCTTCACGGTGTAATTATTTTACATGTAGTTGTTTTTTTCCTGTGTAATAATGTTCAACATTGCTATCAATACATTTTTCAAAAAATGTCTCTCTGTGCAAAATGGGTTTAAAAACATAAACAGCTGTGGGATACTGTTTGTCCGTGATTTAGACAGGGGGAACAAATCGTGGCAGGATCAGCCTGATGTTATTTGTATCCCACTGTAACTTTACTGTATAAAGAGCTAACATCTCCAAAATGTCAGGAGTAGTTAGTCATTACAACAAGTGTTTGTGAACTAAAAATCAAGAATGTGGGACACTGTTTGTCCGTGATTTGGAGAGCCCAGCGCTGCTCCCGAGGAAGGGAAAACCAATTCCACAGGGGAGACCTACCTTGGCACTTGTGCAGGTGAAACCAAAGGGAAGATATGCTTCATTATATTTTCTAGTCTTTGGCTTAAAATGAAGTTGGTTTGGAAACATATTCAGCTATGCTTCATCTCCTGCTTTGCATTTGTGTGGGAGCTCCGTGCTAGCAGTGTTCAAGCGTTGTTTGTTTGTTTTTTTCCCTTTTCACCCCTGAACATCAACCCAGGCCCCATGAGTGAAACTCTAAAACATAACAGGTTGGAAACTGTACTCATTACTGAAACGTTTACCTTTTTAGAAGAACTTAATTAAAATACAATGTAGTTGTCTCACAGCATCTGGAAAAAAAACCTTATCTCCAGCTTGTGAACTTTGCCTGGATGTTGTGCAGCTTCTGAGAGAGGGGATGTAAGCTACATTCAATGGTCCTCTGTGCAGACTTAACCACCTTTGCTTTGTGCACTGGTGTGCAGTTTTGTTAGAACAGGAAGGCGCCATCCCCAAACCGTTCCCACAAAGTTGGGAGCATGAAATTGTCCAACATGTCTTGGTATGCTGAAGTATTAAGAGCTCCTTTCACTGGCCAAGCCCAGCTCCTAAAAACAACCCGACACCCTGATCTCCCCCTCCAAAAGTCACTATACACTATGTCAAATATGCTTTATATCTATATGCCCTATCAAAAGCAAGGTGTAGACCACTGAGGAAAAAAATCCACACTGCAAAACATTGGAGGCTGGTTTTTGAAGGCGGCTGAAAGTTGTCCAAAACAGAGGCGCTCATGTGCATATAATTAGTCCTCAAGGTGTTGGAACATTATGGCAAGCCTAGTAAGTAAAACTGCAATGAGTTTTGTGCTTGGCCCACATGCTGTAAGCTTGTGTCGATTGCTGGAAGTACTGCTGATGCTGAGGCTGGCTTGTGGGATTGAGCAGTGTCTTGGCTCATGAGAAAACTCTTTCACTTTCATAATAAGCAGTTCCTGGCAAAAATCATGCTCTTCTCCCACTAAAGTGTCACCAATAAACCACAGACTACATTGCAAATCAGGGATAAGACCGTTCTGAAGATAGATGGCCTGCAGAGCAATTGTGGAAAATAGAAAAGTAAGTAAGATAAGAAAATGAGAGCTGAGGGGGAAAAAGTATTATTTTCAATTACCCAGGAATATTTAAGAGCAAAAGGGGAAGATGATCAAGAGAAAAGACAGGCGTGAGGGGACATTACATTGTGGAAATGCCAAGCATATGGGAAGATGCAATCTCCTGGAGCAATTCAATTTTGTCCTTGACTTAGCAGCAGCACATGAACGCTGCAGAGTGGCTACATTAACATATGCTCTACTTTAATGAGAGAAGGACAGATGGTGGGCCATGGTTCGGAGCTTTATCTCAACTGTATCTGTAAGTTTGACTTTGGTGCAGAGCAAGAATGCTGACCGAAGAGGCATGGAGGGGAAAATGAAGATGCAGCAAGGAACGAATGGAAGGGGGCGTGCCAAAGAGAAGTTGCAGTAAAGTTAGAGGACCTAGCAGACGTGAAGGTTAAAATGTGAAAAAGGTTTATATAAATATTCACTTTATCCCACTAGAATGTTATCAGCCCTGATTTATAGGGCATGAACCTTCCACTTTCATACACATTAATGTCAAAACCATTCCAAAATGAATTCTCTCCCAACACTCAACATACATCCATCAACAAGGAAGTCCTTTGTCTGATCATACCCTCCACTCTTAGATACACCTCTAGCCCCTCCCATAGCACTGAAACAGCACTTATAAAAATTACCAATGATCTTCTTATGGCAGCTGACTCCGGTTTACTTTCCATTCTTATTCTCCTCGATCTGAGCACTGCTTTCGACACTATTTCTCACTCCATTCTTCTCAGTAGGCTAGCCTCCATCGGTCTCTCCCATATTCCACTAGCCTGGTTTAATTCATACCTGTCTGAGTGCACTCAGTTCATTCAACTCAAGTCCTTTACTTCTCAGCCCTTTCCTCTGACCACTGGCGTGCCCCAGGGATCTGTCCTGGGCCCCCTTCTTTTCATTATCTACCTTCTTCCACTTGGACACATTTTCCGTAAATACAATATCCATTTCCACTGTTATGCCGATGACACCCAGCTTTATCTGTCCACTAAACCTGATTCTGTTCTTCCCCCATCCTTCCTCATCCTCTGCTTAGCTGAACTAAATTCATGGTTCTCTACTAATTTTCTCAAACTCAATAGTAATAAATCCGAGCTCCTCTTGGTAGGCACTAAATCAACATTATCCAGAACCAGCAGTTTCTCTATTGCTATCGATAACTCACCGGTCTTCGTTTCTTCCTCTGTGAAAAGTTTGGGTGTCATCCTCGACAGTACTCTATCTTTCAATTCACACATTAATAATATTACTCGGTCTGCATATTTTCAATTATGCAACATTAATTGTCTCCGTCCTTTTCTCACCCCACATGCCACTGCCATTCTTGTCCACAGCCTTGTTACTTCCCGGATTGATTATTGTAATTCACTTCTTTTTGGTCTTACTCAAAAATCCACCCACAAGCTCCAACGCGTCCAGAACTCTGCTGCCCGTATCATCACCAGGACCCTTTCTGTCCACCACATCACTCCTGTCCTGCAGCAGCTTCATTGGCTCCCGGTCAAATATCGCATCAATTTCAAAATACTCTTGTTCACATTTAAGGCTATTCATCATCTCTATCCTCCATATCTCTCTGACCTGGTTAAGATCACCACCCCATCTCGTTGTCTCAGATCTTCTTCTTCCCTTTCACTCCCCGTCCCTTCTCCCCGTCTTGCAACCATGGGGAGCCGGGCTTTCAGCTGCTCTGCTCCACGACTCTGGAATTCCCTACCTCTTGATTTAAGAAACATCTCTTCCTTCTCTCTCTTTAAGTCCAAACTCAAAACCCACTTGTTCAAAATAGCTTATCCCACATAACCTTCCCACTCTCCTATTTTATTTGTTTATGTCTTATACTTTTATGATTCTGTAAACTTCTTGCTTTTATGTTGCTTTTAAGTGTACAGCGACCTTGAGTGTTTTGAAAGGCGCTTTCAAATAAAATGTATTATTATTATTATTATTAGCGTTGGAACATCTGTCATGGCTTTAACTTTAGGTTTAATAGATTGTACATGATTCTACATTAGAGTAATAAATCACTCCAATACTTGCTTCTAGAACCTGCTTGGAGAGCAAGAAAACATTATACCAAGTACACTGACAAGAACCTCTTTCAACTCTTGTGCAGAACATCGTGTCAGTATCTTATGGTGGATCTTAGAGGTCAAATACACTGCAACCTAAGAAAACACCAGCAAATAGAACAATGCTGCAAAAACACAAAGAAGTTGAATAAAACTCAGTGAAAATAGAAAAACTATTTTACCCAACAATTTTAAACTGTCGTAAATCATCTTACCTAAAAAATCTTAAATAATCTTCTCTAAACCATTGAAAATGATGAAATTATTAATTACGATATAAGTCCTGTTGATAGTGTCACTGTAGGGAATGAATTCACAGGACATAACCTTATACATCTGTTACTAGTCTTTTTCAGGGTTACATCTTATTCAGAGCTAGATAATTAATATTATTAAATTGAATCATTGTTTAACTAATGCCAGTTCAGGCTCTGTTAGTGACCATTTATAACGCTGCACAGCTATTTGACTCAGGGTTTATTGTTTAGCACAGCTATAATTTATGAAAGGTATGCTCATCCTTTCTGTCTTTGTGTTGGCTTGCTCTTGCTTTTACCATGTATAGGTGTGTCAGCTCATATTACAAATGGACTCTCAAAGTGCCCTTTTCAGGACAGCTCTATATTGGTCTTTAGACCACAGTGGTTGCTTATATGAATCAGAGGAGCTTGGTCCCATCTGAAGATCAGCCATATAGTGGCTGGATCAGACACAAGGTCCACACAATACAGAGCCTTATCATTATTCACTGCCGAGACACCCACAGAGCGGCAGTGCTAAAACACCAACATTTATTATGGCTGCCCTTGACGCTCTGCGTGGCTGCTATAATGTCACTGAGCATTAT
Organism: Neolamprologus brichardi; assembly: GCF_056152115.1. Classification (NCBI taxonomy): domain Eukaryota; kingdom Metazoa; phylum Chordata; class Actinopteri; order Cichliformes; family Cichlidae; genus Neolamprologus; species Neolamprologus brichardi. The sequence continues at coordinate 27,489,617 of NC_142118.1, forward strand.
AAAGATGACATGCAGGAGCAACATTTGCTACTTTTTGTTCTTGAAGCACTGCAAAATTTATGCATTTACATTTTGACCATATAGACGCTCTTAAAAGAATGAGAAAAAGGCAGATTTTGTTCAGTTGTAACAGAGGCTGCAAAAGAAAACACACATTATACAGACATGCACCACTTCTACAGGCACTGTCTATAATAAGCGGTAAGTTTAATTCTGTAGGTTGAAACGGAATATATCAAGCCACCACACTGTGGGGTGCACAAAGTGTTGTTTTGTCAGATGCATTGTACAATTATGCACAAGGTGTGTTTTGGTGTTGCTTACGGAGCCCCGCAGGGGACATGGGAGAAAAAAAAATTAAGACGGACTTTTGCGAGATCTCGCAAAACTAACTCGGGATCTCGCAAAACTTTTTTTGACACCGTCCAGCCCCACACACGGGGCGATCCGCGGTAGCTCGTTAACGGAGATTTGCCGTGTTGTGGCGTTAACGTCATTTCAACGAGATTAATGCTGACAGCACTAGTGGGAACACAACAAATATGACTGCACATTTACGCCGACATCATCCTAGTGCAAAGACAAGTGGAAGCAGACAAAAACGACAAGCACACATGCTACAAACTTTACCCGAGTCATTTAGACAGCCGTTAGCACATGATTCTCCTTATGGGGACCTGATATGTTTAATATGCTGCCGAGAATATAGCCCAGAAGAAGCGTATATATAAAATATACTATAGTATAGCTTTTATTTTGGAAAGAGCCATTTCTCTGTAATAAACTCTCTTTTCCAAAGATGAGTGATTCCTCAATCAGATATATATATTTTTTTTATTACTTTGTTGTTTCAGCAACATTAAATTTAAAAACTGTACTTTTGAGTTAAAATATATATTTATAATTTTAATAAATGACAAATTAAAAAGGCATGAACATTTTTTGTATCGAAAAAATGTCGAACCGTGACACCAAAGTATCGAACTGAACCGAACCGTGAATTTTGTGTATCGTTGCACCCCTAGTTGGTAGGTATAAAAATCTACTTGGATAAGTGTAGGCACTAAACAATCCATCCATTTTCTTCTGTTTATCCTTGTCAGGGTTGCAGGGGGACTGGAGCCTATCCCAGCTACCACAGGGCGAGAGGCAGGGTACACCCCGGACAGGTCGCCAGTCTGTGGTAGGGCTAACGCATAGAGACAGGCAACCATTCACACTCAGCTTCACATCTATGGGCAATTTAGAATAACAGGTGAACCTAACCCCACTAACTACATGTCTTTGGACTGATGGAGGAAGCCGGAGAGAACCCAAACATGGGGAGAACATGCGAACTCCACACAGAAAGGCCCCTGCCAATCTCTGCAGCTGATCATTGCGGCACCGCGCTGCATGCATGCACTAAATAATAATTAGCTATATTTAAGTACTAAAAGTTACTTGATTATGTACAAGTACTAAAAACTACTCCGTTAGGATAAGTACATTAAAAAAAAAAACTTGATTAGATTTTGGAACTAAAGACTATGTTTTTAATGTGCAGATACTATTAACTAGAATCTACTTGGTTAGGCAGTAAAAACGGCTTCATTGTGTTTAGCTTATAAAAATATTTGGCTAGGTTTAGACACTGGAATTAATACTGAATACTGAATTTAAGCTAATCAGAAGAAAAGATGGCTAAAAGGGAGTGTGATCTTACAGGGAGCTGTGGCAAAGCTGTTTCTGGAATGGAGGGCCTGAATAAAGCTCCAGTATTCGATAAAAACGAATTATTGTGACTGTGATTCATGCAAAGTTACTCCAGTCGAGTCCAAGAATAAAAATAAGGAGCTTAATATGAACATAATGAGTCCCCTTTGACCAAGAGTTTTTTACTGTTCTTACTATAATCACACTTCACAGTAATGATAGCTTACAAATTTTAATCATACTCTTTACCTCCGTTTAAGCATTTCCTGCCTTTACCTTTTCCCTTCCTGTCTGTGTCTGAAGTGAGCAGACTGTGTAGACTGTCTATGCACTGATTTGCTGTCTGTGATTACCTTTGTGCATACATTTTACCAGACATCTGAACAATTTCATAATACAATGCACAGTATTAAAGAATGCCAGAGGTGGGAGAAAATGAGACTTTCTTCAACAACACCCTGACAAGCACCAGTATTTACATAGCACTTCTAATTGTTAGAATAGACAGCGACTCCTCAGAAAGTGTTTTATGTTCTTTTTTTTTTAAAAAATAGAATACCTAAGAGAAGCTGTGTGTGAGCATTACTGCGATATTTTCTAATCTAAAACTCAGAGCACTGCATAGGCTTTGTTTACTCTGCGTCCACATCCAGTGAAGGCTTGTAATGAGTGTTAGAACAAAAATATATTAGTTTTATTATTTTTTTATTATTAAATAAATAATAAAAGTACTTTAGGATATTGAACTTTAAATTCACTGTTAAGATATTTTATGCTGCTGCAGGTACTTAATTTAATTCTTGTGCCATGCAATAACGGTTTCCTGCTGCGCAGAGCAAAGTGCAACGCAAGCGAGGAGAACTTGGACTGCTGCGCGCTGTGACGTACCTTCACGCGATGAATAGAAACTAAGCCTACAGCGGCGCTAACAACATAATGAAGGAAAACTTTCTTTACGTGTTCAAGTTCTGTGAACTTTTTGACACAAGTTTACTTTCATATATAGGGACCTCCTCGGGTGGGAAAGAAGTGTTGTGGAAACGACATACAATCTTCACTAGTCGGGATAGTTACAATTTTAGTTACATTTTTTATTAAACAGTTGAAAACATAATACAACACAAACTCTATCAGAGGATACAAAATCAGAGGGATACATGTTTTGAAATAACAAGCAGCAAAAAAAAAAAAAAAGACATACAAGTGGAGCTCAGTGGTCAGCGCAGCACAAATTTTGGGTCCTTCGCTCCAGCTTACTAGTAATGGGAAGTGAAGTGAAAAAAAGTGCGAGAGAGAGGGTGAGAGAAAGAAAAAAAAAATCTTTCTCTCACCCGCGTCGTTCACTTCAAAGAGTCAGCTCTAAGAGCCGTTTCGTTCGCGACTGACACACTACAGCTAACGGTCAGCGCAGCACTGATGTGAAAGGGCCTTAAAAGTTTTACTTGTGATCACAGGAACAGGTGCTGCTGTTTTACATGACAGAAAAGTTTTCTTTCACTCTATCTGAGCTCAATGTTACTGTTGCAGTAACGGTTCCGTCTCTATGTTTTTCACAGTTTGTGTGCAGACAGACTCCACATTAAACATGGACAATGTTGTCACTGCTGCTGTTGAGGTGTCAGTCTTTTTGTTAAAACACTCGAGGATGCTCGAGCTTAATGTCACAATACTTTTTATTGACACGCGTGCTCTTAGATAAATCTATTTTTAGTCACGAATATAGGAGAAACACTTGTGCTTAGTGGTTACAACAGAGATCTAGAGATTAAAAGAAACCTCGTTTAAAAATATTAAGTTAATAATAATATAAATGTTACTTGATGAATCGCTCCAGTCCTAATTTCATACCACATGATGATGCTAATTTTCACAAATTAGCCAACATGAAACTGTCAGCAACTTCAAAACAGACCATAGTATTTGGGTTGAAGACAACTATAAAACCCAGCTTATAGTTTCCTGGGACCCAGTTTTCTAGATTGTACTGTGATAAAAAAGTAGAGTCCTAGTGATATTGTATAGGACTGTGATTGTTTTTTATATATTACTGAGCTTTTCATAGACATTTGCCTTTGGACATGGGCAAATAGTGTCTCTCAAAGGTTAAGGTGCTATACTAAAGGGCAATATTTAAGCCTCACATTCAATAGAGCAGTCAACTAAATTGCCACTCATTGCATTACATGTAGTTAATATTTCTGTATTTTTGTTTTGTTAATGTTGGAAAAGTGGGATCTGACAGCGACCACCTCGAGAGTTCCAAAATAATAATCATTATCCCACATAAATCCCAAATAAAATATCACAGATTCGAACCATTCTTTACAAGATAAAATGGTAATTAAACAGTAGCAGGTGATAAGGGAATCAGTGTTATACGCTGGTCTATTTTTTTAAAATATTACTTTAGTTACTAAGCTATTCTTTCTAAAATATGCTTGGTCTGTGTTATAGATTAGGCCTGCTCCCACATTTACAGCAACCTATATCCCCAGAGAGCGTTCAGTACTCATTAAATTCTGTCCTCGCAAAACTAGGGCATATATGATAGGTATAAGCACATCTATCCCCACTGAAAGGTAAGTGTGATTCCTCAGGGCTCTATAAAGGTAATAACAGAGATTTCGGCTTCTTCTCTTCTGGCTTTTCACAAGTCACGCTCATAACAAACACATTTGCAGCTCTGAAGAGAAATATACCTGGAGATTCACTCACAGTGCTGCTCTTTCCTTGATGAATGCACTTGTTGCTAGTAAAATGATGTTGCTCACACAGTTATTGATTTTTGCTTCTGCAGCCTCGGTCCCAAAAGCCCTGTTGCTCTAAAATCAGGGCAGTGGAACAAAAACCCATGGAAAACAAAACTCCACAGTCCCACAGGAAAACATGCACAATAGAAAGGGTGGCAAACAACCAAAAGCAACACTTCCACAAAACACGAGGACACTGAAAGCATGCAGTGCCGCAAAACATACTCGCACAGAAAGGATTTTGATTTCGGTGGCTGGGAAACAGCTCCTTTAGTCTGCATTCTTTGCAGCCATGTTTGACAAAGCGTTTTTCATTTCCTGCTGTGATAATGTGGGAGCTCCTGTAACGACACAGAGGAGAAAAGGAGACCACAAGGTGACCGCTGGAAAGCCCATGTATCATAGCTCAGCCTCTATCTTCACACCCATTCATGAGCCATCGGGCCCCAGTAAAAATAAATTGCTACACTTCACAGTTTAGTGGAGGGAAACGGGCTTTCTGGACAAAGCAAAAAACTCAGCTGGTGACCCAAACTGATGCTGTATACAGTGGAAGACAGGCCCCGGCATGCATGTGTACAGGTGTTTGTGCACATAGTTATTACTTAGAAGCCATCAACATCTAGTTGTTTTCTTACCCAATCAGGAGGGCACCACTGGATCAACCTTACAGCAGTTAGGGAAAGCAGCCAACCTATGCTAGCTCATTCAGGAATTTGCATCTTTAGCTAAGCATTAAACCCACAGTCTGCAAACAGAGCCTATTAACAAGGTGATCTGCAGAGGTGGGAGGTCACTATGCACATATACTTTGCTACTGTACTTAAGGAGAACTTTCAGGTATCTGTACTTGATACCTGAACAGTTAAAAATGAAAGGTGGTCTTGTCCGTGTATTAATTATCATAAGTTATAATTATTATATGCGACATCCTCTGGGATGGCAAAATCGAGTGACCTTATTACACTTAACAAAAATATAAATGCAACAGTTTCTGAAACATTTTCTACATACACAAATGACCCATTACTATCAAATATTGTTCACAAATCTGTCCAAATCTGTGTTAGTAAGCACTTCTCCTTTGCCGAGATTATCCATCCCACCTCACACGTGTGGCATGTCAAGGTGCTGATCAGACAGCATGAATATTGCACAGGTGTGCCTTAGACAGCCCAAAATAAAAGGCTGCTCTGAAATATGCAGCTTGACCACACAGCACAATGCTACAGATATCACAACTTTTGAGGGAGGATGCAATTGGCATGCTGACTGCAGGAAAGTCTACCAGAGCTGTTGCCCGTCAAATGAATGTTCATTTCTCTGCCATTAGCCGTCTTCAAAGGCGTTTTAGAGAATTTGCCTGTACACCCAACCGGCCTCACATTTGCAGACCACGTGTAACCACACCAGCCCAGGACCTTCACATCCAGCATGTTCACTTCTAAGACCAGCCACCCACACTGAAAAAAGGCCATGTTGGATTTACTTGATTCAGTAGTGGACATTGGTTGCACACAAATGTTTTGCTTTGGCAAAAATGTAAACAACTGAGTTAAATCAACACAACTTTTTCATATTCACAAACCTGTGCATTTTGTGTTCATAAAACACGATTGAAACATGTTTAGATGAAGTAAGTTGAGCTCTTGGAATAGTTTAATCCTTTACAATTTTGTCATTTTATTTCAACACTATTCAATAACTTTTACCCCAATACTACTTGGTCACTTAAATACTACATGTTGTCTTCATATTACATAATGTTCAACAAAGTCTACAGTCTGGTTACCATAAAAATTGAATGGATCTACAACAACTACCATCTCTCTAACTTTATCCTGGTTGCATGGGGGGGCTGGGAAATAACCCTGAATTGATAGGTTACAAGGCAGAGTACACGCTGGACAGCTCACCAGTCTATCACATAGAACAGGGGTCTCCAAACTTTTTTCACTGAGGGCCACATACATAAAAATATAGGAGGGGCTGGGCCACTTACTAGAAATTAGGTATATAACCTTAACTTTAGTGTATTAAAGTTAGAAAAATCACTTACAAGTGGTCGAATATATTATATTGTTGAATATAATTAAAGACAAAACTGCCTTCATTGCAGCTTTCCATAAATGGATCTTTATTGATTTATTCAGAAAAAGCTTTGGTAGCTCATTCTCAGAACAGCAGCCTCAGATTTCTTCTTAGACAGAAGATTTACAGCACAGAGAAAAAACAATAAAGGGGAAAATGGGACGGGCACATTTCAAGTTTGTTATTTAAGTTATTAGGCTTAGCAATACACCTATTAACGTTCGTTTGAAACCGTTATCAACATTAACAGACTGAACTGGACTTAATAACAGGAGTGCATATAATTTTAGTAAATTATTCTGGTGAGTATCAGCTGCGCTGGGTATGTAAATCGGGACATCCAGCTGCAGTGCTGATCGCCACTCGTGCCAAAAATCCAGACAAATGTCACTTGATCAAGGAGCAAATCTGCATCAGATGAGATCAGCTGACTTTGCGTGTACGTGGGCAGTGCACAGCGGTGTGTACTCTGTGTGTTAACAAGAAAAGCGCATATAAGAAAGTGGTGTGCAAAAGCAGGGTAGTGACAGAATTGATGCGCACTATTGATATTTGAAGCATGTGTACCTGCACATTAACACACGGGTACTGTGGAATATATTTTTTACTCACCTAAAGTGCTCGTGCTCTCGTCCACTCCCCGCAAAAAAATAGCAGCTGTGCGGTGTCTGTGGCATCAATGCTCTCATCGCATGCGATGGAGTAAAAATCAAAAGCACAGCTTTATCAGACAGTTGCAGTTTAATGTTGGCTGACAAGTCTTCAACAACTGGATTTCTGGACATGCTGACGTTGTTGACGGGCACATTATTTCGGTGACTTTAACGAGGCCGTGTTTTATGAGGTCTCCATCTGAAAAAGGCTTGCCATGTCTTGCGATGAGTTGGGCGACCTCATAGCTGGCTATTGTTGCCTTTTCCTGGACCTTTTGAGCACGAAAAAATTACTGTTGCTTACCCCGCAGGAGAGCTACCCTTTGCTTTAATTTCTGCTCTCGCTCAGCACCAGTGTAGGATGCATAGGCCTGATGTTTGGTTTCATAATGACGTCGTACATTATACTCTTTCATAACTGCCATAATTTCAGTGCAGATCAAACAGACACACTTCCCCTTGAATTCTTTGAAGAAATATTCACTCTCCCACCATGTCTGAAATTTTCTGTATTCACTTTCTACCTTTGGCTTCTTTGGTTCTGCCATGTTTAGTAACTAATAGTGATGGGTCGTTCGCGAACGAAATGGCTCTTAGAGCCGACTCTTTGAAGTGAACGACGCGAGCCGGCTCCTTATTGGGAGCCGTGAGATTTTTTTTCTTTCTTTCTCTCACCCTCTCTCTCGCCCTTTTTTCCGCTAAACTCCGCACGCGCGGCCTGTACTTTGCGCTGGGCAGAGGGGGGAGGGGCGTTAGTTACACTTGCAGTAGCACAGGAACAGAGCCAGAGAGAAAGAGAGCGAGGGACAACAACGTCACATTAGAAAGGTATAGTAATCATCCACTATTTTTAGTTGCAGATAATAAAGGATTCAGAAATCATACAGGCCCATATGACAGAGAATGTGCATCTTCTTTTTGTTTTAATATTTTAATTTATATTTAATTGTGTTGTGGTATGCAGTGTTTTGTGTTGTTTCACGTTAAATTTGTTTAAAAGGAAAAAGCTGAAAATTTAAATAGTTAAAAGTTTAAAATGTAAATAGTTGTTCTTTGTATTATATGATTTATTTATTACATTTTATGTGGAGTGAATAAATAAAGTATATTTATGGTGGCCCTTAGAGACAAAGGAGTACAAACTCCAAAATATGTACAAACTCCAAAACACGTAAAAACTCAGACGCACTTACAAACCCCGAAGCATGTACAAACTCCAAAACACGTAAAAACTCAGAAGCACGTACAAACTCCAAAACACGTAAAAACTAAGAAGCACGTACAAACTCAGAATCAAGTACAAAAGACAACAGAAGTGCTCCAGGATGCTAGGGCGCAGTGTTGAGCGTTTGTTACCTAGTGGCTACACAAGCCAGGAAGTATCAACAAACGGATTTGGTGTGTGGTAATAACAGGTAAATGAATTTTTTTTTTAATTATTTGAATAAATATGAGTGCTTGTCTATAAATACACAAACAATACGCACATGCTTTCAATTGTGTAATTTAAGTGATCTGGGTAGCTCTGTTTTGGAAGTTCAGTTAACACTAGAAATGTGTTTTGGAGTTTGTATATGCTTTAGAGTTTGTACGTGCTTTGTCTCTAGGGGCCATATATAAACATATATAAATAAAACTACTTTTTTTTACATTAGTAATTCCTTTTCTGCATAATTTTATATTATTGTTAATGATTAAATAATTAAAGCAACAAAACAACCTGAAGAGCCGGTTCGGAGCTGAAAGAGCCGGCTCTTTTTAGTGAGCCGAGCCGAAAGAGCCGGATCTCTAAAAAGAGCCGGAAATCCCATCACTAGTAACTAACTTGGGCTAAATTTCTTCTGTGATTGTCCTTTTTGGTGGAGCAACTGCCTCGATCGACAGTAGCTCCCCCTGGTGTTAAAACTAAGAAGTGCAATACACTCAAGCAAAAGTTGAAGTGCGGGCCATATTCGATTCTATTTATAAAATTACTTGCGAGCCAATTAAAAATGGATCGCGGGCCGCAGTTGGCCCGCGGGCCAGAGTTTGGACACCCCTGACATAGAAACAAACAACCATTTGCGTTCACATTCATGGGTAATTTAGAATCACCAATTAACCTAACTCAAATAACTGCCATGACTTTTAACTGTGAGAGGAAACCAGAAAACCCAGAGAGAAACCACTGCAAACTAGCCATATTGTGGATTTGAACCCAGGACCCTCTTGCTGTGTAGCAACAGCACCAACTACCGTACCGCCAATCCATGTTTTTGTGCTTGACAGGTTAAACCACAGTAAAAAGCAATAGCATACACCTGGTGCGTGTGTCGTTGTCTGCCTCTTATAACTCCAGTGATTTTCCTGCAGTTTGACATCTCGTGCGATCTTGTGAATTTCATGAGTCCAGCAGCTAACCACTCTTACTAGATTGTATCATGTCATGTCAACAAGAACAAATTAAGTTGTTGAATTTCATACAGATCCTTCATGATTCAATTACATTCATAGAAACATGAAATTATTGTGTTCAAATTACAAGTTAGACTTTTTTAATGTAACAAACCCCCAATTTACTTTTTTCAGTATACCAAAAAAAGTAGAGGCGGCTGCTCGACTTGACTGAGATGGATGCCTTCCTGAAACCACGATCCAAAGCGTGCGAGACTGAAATCCCGTGCAGTGTCACGAGATTTAACATTGCTATATTATTGACTTATTTCACTCGAACATGATATGAACAATTTACTCTACCTGCTCTGCATATTATGTAGTTTCTACACTATAGAGTTACACTTAACTTTAAAGCATGAGACACTTGTGTTAAAAAAACGCAATATGTTTACATAAATCCAAGAGCTGGCCAGTCCCTTTTTTTCAGTGCAGGCAGCTGCAGCAACAATCGCTTTGCATAACCAAAGATTTTGGTAAATGGTAAATGGCCTGTATTTGTATAGTGCTTTACTCTTCCCTAAGGACCCCAAAGCGCTTTACACATCCAGTCATCCACCCATTCACACACACATTCACACACTGGTGATGGCAAGCTACGTTGTAACCACAGCCACCCTGGGGCTCACTGACAGAGGCGAGGCTGCCCGACACTGGCGCCACCGGGCCCTCTGACCACCACCAGTAGGCAACGGGTGAAGTGTCTTGCCCAAGGGCACAACGAGCAAGACTGTCCAAGCCGGGGCTCCACCTGGCAACCTTCTGATTACAAGTCGAACTCCGAACTCTTGAGCCACGATCGCCCCGTTTTCGCCACAATCGCCACAATTTTCTGCACAAACTGTCAGAAACAGAGTGGCCTTTTATTGTGGGCAGTCTAAGGGATAGCTGTGCAATATTAATGCTGCCTAATCAGCACCTTGACATGCCACACCTGTGAGGTTGGATGGATAATCTCGGCAAAGGAGAAGTGCTCACTAACACAGATTTAAAGAGATTTGTGAACAATATTTGATAGTAATGGGTCCTTTGTGTATGTAAAAAACTGTTTAAGATCTTTGAGTTTAGCTCATGAAAAATGGGAGCAAAAACAAAAGTGTTGCATTTATATTTTTGTTCAGTGTATTATTATTATTATTATTATTATTATTAATAATAATAATAATAATAATTCACTGAACTGTGAATAAGTTGCAGTTGCAGTACTTCAGCATCTAGCTAGCCCTACAGAAGAAGGCACAACATTTCTATCAGCTCAACAAACATCAGCAAACACACAAACTGTTTGTGTGCCGTTTGTCTCACAGTGTATTGCTAGCTAAAGGTCCAGGTGCTGTATTTAACAGGAAGAGAAAAGAAAGAGGGCTAATGTCACTCAGAGATGGAGAAAGATGAGAAGGACAGGACAGGAGAGGAAGAAGAGAGGTTAGATTTAGAGATAACGACTGCTCAGTGGTATTTGAACTGCAAATTTAAAGTTTACATCAGATACTGATGAGACTAACTGTCCTATCTTCCTCCCCTCACCCCAACTGGTCTCTAAATTTCGTAAAGTTTAATGTTGTAGTGTTCCTGTTGAGAAAAGGTCAACTAAAAGCTCCATCCATCCATTCTCTTCTGCTTATCCTTGTCAATCAGGAGCTGGAGCACCTGGAGAGAACCCAAGCAAACACAGGGAGAACATGCATACTCCACACAGGTCATGGAATTGAACACAGAAATAAAAATCAATGATTATTTAATTTTAAGCAAATTTTGTGTAATAAATTCAGGCTGCTACACCATATTTTGTCACACTTTCTTTTGCCTCACACACTAATAAAAAAGTATTTTTTTAACCACTGAATGTTTTTCAGAAACTGTTGGTAAAATGAGGTGGAGCAGAATACCTCCTCCTCTCAAATGTCTGTCTGTGGCAGTCCTGGGACCCGTTCTTCGGCCCATTCTGTCTCTCTCTGGCTCTTGGACTATTGCTGGATCATTACCCAAATCCATCCCATGAACATGGTATGCTGGCCCTCAGAGACAGCAGGTGCTTTCGTCTGAAAGCAGCATGTTTTTAAAGTCTTCACCACAGGGCAGAAAGGCTTATATTTGCCACCAGAGGGAGAAGCAGCAGGGATCACACAGAAAAGGAAGATGCTGCGGACAAGCTGTGAGTATTTTAGATAAACTCTGTCATTGCAATAAACAGTTAATTTCACAAACCAGTATTTTGCATCAAATGCTTTCTAAGATATCTGTATCTTCATAGCGTTGTTAAAGCATAGAAGGCTCTATTATAATCTGAAGCCACCAAGAATAGATGCTGATGTGACAGTAATGTCAGCACAAGTGCACAGCCCTAGTTTTGTTTGCTTGTACAAATGATTCCCATTAAGTCACATAAAGGACAAAGCAAATGGATGAAAGTAAGGCAGGACAGGAAAAGAAAGAACTTAAAGACAGTGTCATAAAAATGAGCTGGTGCTTTAAATTGATATTTGTTTTATGAAAAGGAATCACAATGAGTTGACAGCACAATCAAAGCACATTGCTGTCGATGGAGGATGCAGCTATTACTGTGCACATTGAGCCAAGCCAAATTCATTGTTTCAGTAGCACTGAAACAACCACTAACACTTCAGTAGTACTGGTTGTTTCAGGCAAAGGAGGTGTAATAGAGTAGCTTATAAGTACATGCCATTAGAATAAAATCTCTGAGCAATCTCATACACCCCTGACAACTCAGATTCCCATATGTGGAGGATAAAACTATGTTTTTCTGTTCTTTTTAATCCAAAAATGGCTGTGGTGTTAACCTCTTAACACCTGTCAGTGTGATAGCAACCTTAGACTTCATATCTACTACCACAGGGAACATCTGTGTTTTGCATACCCAAAGGGAAATCTTATACCAGATGAATTTTAAGGCTGGTAATGATGAAAAAAGTGAATTTACATATTATAGTTTCAAAAACATTTAACCTGTATCCCATCTAACACCATCAGCCTCATTAATGTTAAAGTCAGCTATGATGTATTTGACATGTTTTCACTAGGGCTGGGTATCGTCACTGATTTCTAGAATCGATTCGATTCCTATTCACAAGGTCCCGAATCGATTCGATCCACGATTCGTTTCAATTCGATTCGATACGATTTGAATCTGGGAAATATTATAATTCAGATCAGTGCATGTACATATTTTTGTATCTATAAAAAGGAAGCTGACACACGCAAGACTTTATCAAAGGTGTGAGCATCACAGCAGATGCCTCTGTGTCAAAGTAGCTGAAGATAAAACACAGAAAAACATGAAGGTGATTTTCCTGGCCTGGGATTTTATAAAAATATTCTGCAGTACATCAAAAACGAAAGAAAACCATTAATCAACATATGAACGTTACCTCTGATGTTACAGCGGTTTTATTAGAGACACGGCTAAGCGTTTTGCATTTTGCATAATTTTAAAAAGTTTAAATTTGTTCAGTATTGAACGGCAGAAATTAGGTTTTCTTTTCGGAAGTAAGTAAAAGGAAAAAACAGCGGCCGACAGCGCTGTAAACAACGGTAGACTTGTGCGTAACAAGCAAGCGAATAATACAGAAAACAGATTTTTAGACAGGAAACTGTTCTTGAAGTACAGAGAGAGAGACCAAGAGAGAGAGAGCTGTGCATGAAGTGTGATTTTATCGTGGTGGAAGCAAAACAGCAAAAGTCAGAGGGAATTCATGACGATGTTTATGTGAAGCATAGTTTGGATCTTCTTTTGCTGCTGGTTCAGTCAATATTGTTTGGAGAGAGATAAAACTAACAGCTTTAGAATCAGCGCAAAAAGGGCGTAAACACAAAGCGCGGACCCGCCGAAACATCGGAATCAGTCAGCTGTCGGCTTTCAACCCCGACCATGTCCGTGCCGTCGGGTAAGAAAGTCACATCTCGCTGTTTCTGATCCGTTGGCGGGTCTGCGCTGTGTGTTTACGTCTTTGTGCAGAATCCGTGTTCCTGCTCTCATTTACTGTCTTAGCTGTTTGGTGGTTGTTGAAATTTTGTGAGGTTTCACCTGAGATTGTGGCATTTCGGGAAAAATAAATTTATATTAAAAAATCAATTCAGGATTTTAATGAATCGATTTCACGTTATCCAAGCCAGAATCGATTTTAATCTATAAATCGATTATAAAAACCCACCCCTAGTTTTCACCATTATAATAGTGGTTGTGGACTGGATCTTACTTACTTTTCTAATTGAGCACTTTATACAACATGCCTGATTCGCCCATTCACACAAGTTCTTTTTTTCTACATCTGCATGCTTTCTACCTAACATCCAAACCCTATAAACCCTGTAAGATTTTTAGTTTACATCTTAAACAGCTTTCAGGTGATTGGTGCTTCATACAGGATTATGAATAGCCTAGGGTTTGTATTAAGACCTTTAATGACTTCAGAGGGTTAAATTGAGCTGAAAATGGCCAACAGGACTGAGGCTACAGCGAGAGGTGTCTGGCTAGTGTCTCATTTAGTCTGTACATATTTCTAGAAGTAATGCTTCTTTACCTGAACAGTGTACGCTCCAAATGTAAATAACAGCTATAAATTCATGTAAAAAATGTCTACATATTGTGTTGTTGTGCTGATATCTACTGCGGTCTTATATATATATATATATCACGGTCTTATGAACCACTTTGTACTCCAATAGGAGATAATGAGTTTACGTACTCTGATTAGCCTAGTATAATAATGGAACAATATATGTGAACAGAACATGTATACAATAAACCTTTAGTTACAACATTTGTCAGTTTTTCTCTTTTATGTAACATCCTCCAATAACACTCGTGGGTTTCAAGTTTTAATTTCCAAGTATTTAAGTTCCCTATAAAGAGCAATGGTAACTATGTAAAACACATAACTTTTATAGCTCATGAAACAGACCACATCAATACTAAGAGATGGTGAATATTAGTTTTATACGTTTTTTTGTAGAACACCACGTGTTAATAGCGGACCAGATGGCAGATTTTGTGAATGGTGAAACTTGTGGGTATGAACCCCAAAAGAATTACAACCTCAATGTGAAGTCGCCCTTTTTCTGTACCTTTGAAATAAGTTTTATAATCCTATCTTTTATAGTGCTGACATTTTGTTTTTTTATAGCTGGAAAAATCACAGGTGTCACTGATAAAAACAACAGCAGTTCCAGGGTCCTACAGTTGTACCTGCTGGCTTATTGGCATTCCTATTGGGGTGCATATTGAAACTGAGCTGTTATTGGTGAAATTTATTTCACCTGGCATGACAAGTCAAAAATTCAATGTGTATTATTTCTTATTCATCTATGCGAGTATAACAGACAGCCGGAAGACCTCCACAACAGTATAAGCTATGTGCCCAACACCAAACAGCATCCAGAAGTAAACAATGACAGCAGGTGACTTTTAGCAGCTAAAGAGGACATAGAGTCACACCAGTAGTTAGAGGGTCTGAATGTTAATCTTATATGTGAAAAATGATGAGTACATACCCCTAAATAGATGTTACCTTTGCTATGTAAATGTCTGATACAAAGTTAACCTTTACAAGGTCATACAATATGGGTTACAAATGTACGTTCAGAATATAGTCATTGGACACACACTTTCCATGTGATTTTACATCCAGGAGGTCATTGGCAACCCATTTAGGGTTACTGTCATGGTCCTGAGTTTTCTGACTCAGTGTTTATGGTTTTTTGATTATTTATATCCTTTAATTCATGGTTTTGGTTCTCTTAATGGTTTTCTGCTTGTGTTTATTCTTAGTTCCTTGGCTTTAGGTTTCTCCCCAAAAGTTGATTCTGTTCATCCGGACGTTTTCATCCAAGTGACTTCTTCAGTCTCAGCAGACTGCAGGTTTCCCCAATCTTATAAACATTTGGGTAACCCTAACCCTTGACTGAAACTAGCACCACTGAAGGAACAATGGGCTGGAAGGTCAGGCCACTGAAAACGCTACGTCCAGACCATTGACTGTAGAAAACATGGACGATGCGACAGCTCCCCAAAAATGAAGCCAAAACGTCTCTATCGCCCCATGGTGTCTGGCTGCAGTATAGGTCATAAACCCCGCCTCCTCCATGTTAGCGGATGGGACTGGGGTCAGACTAAAATAAATTAATTCTCCTTAGATAATTTTTTTTCCAAAGATTCTTTCTTTTGTTTTCAATAGTTCTCATCACGCTGATTGATGTTCAAGGGGTCTCCTTTCCCATAAGTTTGATTCTAATTCCTACCGCGGTGATGTTAAATTGGGGTGAAACGTCATCATAAGAGCTTTGACTAACAGCTACAGTCACGGAGAAACTTGCGTATCTCTGTTCGCGAATAGCAGATAGAGCGCAGGCTCTGAGAGGACGCCCAGCGTTTACGCTACGAAAACACGACCGAGTGTTTTAACCTGACAGCCTGAGGTGTTCTTCAGTAAACTGGACTACCCGACAGAAGGACCCAAGGCCCCGCTGCACTTTTTCGGTAAGTTAAACGTGTTTGTAAGCTAATCCGTAACTACCGTCCTTAGCTAGCTCCTGAGACCTAGCTAGCTAAAATGAGCACTCAGCTGTCAGGGTTCGTTTAGCTGTGCAGGGGAATGAATTTACTAAAGAAATCAAGAGAAACGCCCGGGCTGCTCAGTCACTAATTACTGTTACTGTACTTTTATTACAAGTATTATACTGTAAAAGCAACAGGCTTCACCCTGCTTCAGCTCCTGTGCAGAGCTGAATATTAAATATGTGCAAACAACAGCATGTTTTCAGTCTCTTGCCACATCTGTAAAGACAGTAACATTTTTTTTTAAAAGCTTGTACTTCAGTAACTCCTCATTAATCAGGAAATATGGAAAGTACTGTAGTGTACTGTAATACTGAAAAAAATGTAAGAGAAGAACTTCAGATCCTGAGTGTGTGAGGACAGAAGAATCAGCTTTATTTCAATATTGAGGGATAAAATTTATATCCGAGTTTGATGGTTGTGTTGTCTTTGTGATTACAGGAGCTGCCCTCAGATTCAGACCTCAGCTCCATCGAGTGACAGCAGACAGATCATCCAACATGTTCACATGTTAACTGCAAAATTAACTGATGAAAACAGTACAAAGGTTAAAGTACCACAGGTGCTGTAGTGAAAGCTTCAGCTGTTTTATTGATAGAGTTAAAGCCAAAAAACAAAAGGATTAATCACTCATGTAACTGTGTCACTATATATCAGCATTAACAGGACCTCAGTTTGGTGTTTCACAAAGCTGCTGATCTCAGACCTGCACAGCTTCTGTTTTAAACACTTGATGTACTCAGCTGCATGAAGAGCATATGAGATTTTCTCTAACACAATTAAATAAAACCTGATGAAGGTCAAAGGTCGTCACTTGTATGTTGAACTACAAACATGTCATCTGGAATTTTTTCACAGTTTTTTTTACATGTAGTGTGTTATTTACCATAAAGTGATTCAGAGTTATTCATACCAGAGTAACCAGAGAGGATCACATATTTTTAAATATATAACTTTCTACAGGACTGAATATAATATCTTTATGTAAAAGTCCGGAGCCTCTGGGGAGTATCTGAGTATTTATAACATTACACAAACCAAAGGTCTCATTACAGTGTTGATGAAATGCTGGGTTTATCCATCTCCTGGGGCGGGCCTACAGAGGAGTGCTGAAGATTTCCCTGTGAGGGAGCTGCTGGTGAAGATGATGAGTCCTGCTTGATCAATGCGATGAGCTTCAGTCTTCCTGGTGTTTCTTAAATGATGCCTCTTACAGCGGGTCAACAGAACTTATGGCACAGGACAGCTGTGATGAAAGAAAGGGAAGAAGTTTCTCCAAACCTCTGGACCCAGGAAACCCAGCTTGGTCCTGATGGTCTCCCTCACTAGTTTCTCTCCAGGGTGAATGTAGTTGTTGGTATAATATGGACTCTATTACTAAATGAAAAGAACAAATTAGACTACACTACTGAAACGTTCTGCTGATGTTTTTAAAGTCTCCATGTTACCAGGCTGTAGAGGGCTCTGAAGATTTAAACAGTTTTAGATCCATTACACTCACAGTCTTATGTTAAAATCTCAAAGGACAGCATTATATTTTTGATATTAACAGTAACTCTGGGCCTCTGTAGAGTGTGCAGATGATCTCATCGCTGTCTAAAAATGGATTAAAAAAAAACCCATAAGTGTTGAAGACTATTAAGAGTAGCAGGTGTGTAGCATCGCTAACTAGCTAGCAACAAGCCTCCAACACAGTGCGTATGCTAGCGGCTAATCTAACTAACAAATTAACAACAGAGTGATTTTAGAACTATAAGATGATAAGCTGTGTGTCTTTTTTATAACAGTGACATGGTTGTATTTACCTTAATTAAATGAGTCGTCAGTCACAGTAAACCAGCAAAAAAACTCGAGCAGCCGGGCTACGTAAAAAGTGTAGGGGGGCGTGTTTGCAGTCACGTCCAGCGGGTGTGTGGGCGGGAGCGTTACACAGTCGCTCCACCTCAAGTCACTACTGCGCAGACTCTGGCTCCAAATTTGCAAGATGGCAGCCTCCACAAGCGGGGTATTTTGGCTTCATTTTTGCACAATGGTAGGAGACGGGGTCGCGTCGTCCATCTTTTCTACAGTCAATGGTCCAGACAAACAGAATTTTTTTTCCTGGGCACCCTGTGACACCCCATTGAAGAGCCATAGGCTGTGGATCTCTTAAGATCTCACTGTTGGGTTTGTAAGGCCATGTTACTCCTAAATTTCTATCTTGTTCAAAGATATAGACATTGTATCTATGAAGCGCCTTGAGGCGACTTTTGTTGTGATTTGGCGCTATATAAATAAAATTGAATTGAATTGAATACGCACGGTGAATAGGCATGGTGGTTAGCACTGTTGCCGCACAGCAAGAAGGTCCTGAGTTCAATTCCACCATCAGGTCGGGGTCTTTCTGTGTGGAGTTTGCATGTTCTCCCCGTGTTTGCGTGGGTTCCCTCCGGGTACTCCGGCTTCCTCCCACCGTCCAAAGACATGCAGCTTGTGGGGATAGGTTAATTGGATAATCCAAATTGGTCACTAGGTGTGAATGTGCGAATGAACGTGAGTGCGAATGGTTGTCTGTCCCTGTGTGTTGGCCCTGCGACAGACTGGCGACCTGTCGCAGGGCCACACACACACACACTTTCTGCTTAGCAAGGTGCATAGATGGAAAGTTGACCATTCTGGATGTCTTGTTACAGAAGACTGAACATAGAAAAGAACATGGTAATCAGTGTTCACTCCCTATCATTTGATAGCAGAGCCCTTAAGAAATAGAGCAATAGTCAAATGTAGAAACTTGTGATTGAGGATGTAGTTATTGTGATTGTCCCTGTCTTTATATACAGTCAGTTGTTTTTGCTAGAGGACTGTTTACAGAGATGCTTTTGATCTATGAAACTGGCATTTTAGAGTTGTGTCAAAATGAAACCCATCCCAATATACACACTAAGGATAGACAGGTCACCTGGTGGATGTTAAAGGGTTGTTGTCATTTCATTACAAAAATGAAAAGATCATATATATATATATATATATATATATATATGGAGTGATGTACTGATTTATCAACGATGTTTTTTCTTTTCAAGCAGTTGAACTTAACATCACACCTCTTAGGCAGCTGTCAAATTGCTTTTACCTAGGAAGGAATGTGTGTTAGCACATCAGATATGACACCTGTGTACCTTTCCAGAAAAAGTAATTGGATAGAAACGTAAGGTGATAATGATAACTCGTTGGGTTCTGTCATGGCTGAAGGATGTAATGTGACAATCTCCAGATTGAAGTAATAGGAGGAATACAGTAAAACAAGGTTTGTTTTCAAAAAGGATTATAGTGCACTAGCATGCATATCACAAAAGTGAACTACGAGACACAAGCAAATTAAGTCCTGGCTGGGATAAAGGCAGAGCTCTTTCTTTCCTTCTCAGTCTTCTTTCCCTTCATTATCACTTCTCTCAGTGAAGCAATTAACAGCTAGCATCCTAGCCAGTGGAGTCACGGCTAATTTGAGCTCCATTTGAGATGCTGCTTCAGTGAAAATGATAGGAGAGCAGGGGCTGCATTATTCAAATGTGCCCTCTTCACACAGATGTTAGGATGCAGGTGAGCACATCCAAAGACCAACACAAACACGTACACACACACAGAGTCTGATTAATAGGATCACGAATTACAAGGTCCTTTAGGTGGAAAGGCTGTTCAATCAACACTAATTAGCTAATTACATCCATCCATGGTTGTTAAAAATTTTTACTTTAAAGTTGATTTAATGGTGACATTTTTTTGCCATGTCCTAAGTATTCTCTTTTATAATTATAGATGAACTAACTTTGGGTTGGATTAGTCTGCTTATGGAGTTAAATGTATTTGTTTATGTAAGGAAGTACTGTAGCAGAGTTACTCCAGATATGTAAAAAAGTCTAAAAATGTAATGAATGAAATCTAAAAGTCAGGCCTTAATATGTATAAAAAAAGTATGAAATCTTAAAAATGATAAGATGGAAAGAAGGATATAGTAAACTTTTCTAGCTAACGTTTCAGTTTAAAATCTCAAAATAAGGGGCTCAGACTCCTGCAAGCAGATGCAACACGCTGTCTGCAAACTGAGTGAACACTGACTATCCAACCAAGCACTGTAAATGTATCTATGTGATGTATGTGATGACTTACAGAAAATGGTCTGGGCACACTCAAACCCAGTTGAGCTCAGTTGGCACCTGTAAACGGTTTCTTTTGAATATTTGGAGAATCTAGAGTAATCTGCAGTAGAAAGGTTTGCCTATTACACCAAAAGTCAGTAAGCATTCTCAGGACTGAGACCTTTTTTGCCGCAGACACACACAGTGACTTTTTAAACCTTATTTTGGGATGTATTTGTTATTGATCAAGTTTACGTTTTTATTCATGTCCTAGCCATGACTGACTTTATGACTCTCACATTCAGTGTTAGAGAAGCTTCATGTTTGCTTTGCATGATAGCTTCATGGCAAGACTACTAGGACTTTGGTTTCATGGTCTTGGTATTATGATGGATCACTGCAAAGATTTAGTGAGACATTTGATAGCTCATAGGCAAGGTGATGCAACAAGGTTAGCCTTGATCTATAGACACTATCTCAGTTTTCCTTTTTTTCCCCCCTGTTTCATATCTATTTTTATGCAATTCGTTTTATCCATATGTCCTCCTTCCTGTTTGTCCACCTTAGAGCCTGCCATCCAGTACATCTATCTGTGATTCAGATTGGATTTAGCAAAAGTGCTTCATACCCATGCTCATACTTCCAAACATTTATTATTGCACTGTAAGATGAGAAATAATGTAATCTTTTCAGTGCAGTGACCACCGCAGATAGCATGTAACCCACTTCTTCTGTACTGTGGTAGCAGCAGCTTTCAAGGACAAATACTACAAAAGTAAAATAACCTGACCCTTCAGTTTATCACATTTTCAATTGAACTAAAAATCACAAAGAGGAAGAAGAAAGTCAAATGAGAAAGAGCTGGTGGAAATCAATGGAACTACTATGTTTTGGCTTATGTTTTAGATACAGACCTTTTAGCCCCACCATTTAGCTACATGCTAAAAGCATGTGTCTGTCATGCTAAAGTGCTTTCTTTATATACATAAATATATACAATAGACTGTAAAACATACTGAATAAAAACCAATGGATTATATTGGCTTAATTTATAATTGTTTGGAGTATTAGTCTATAGTCATGCTAATGGTCTTGTGAGCTATATTGTGGGCAGCAATATTAAATAGGCTAAAATGGTAAATGGCCTGTATTTGTATAGCGCTTTTACTAGTCCCCTCTAGGGACCCCAAAGCGCTTTACACACCCAGTCATCCACCCATTCACACACACATTCACACACTGGTGGAGGCAAGCTACAGTTGTAGCCACAGCTGCCCTGGGGCAGACTGACAGAAGCGAGGCTGCCATATTGCGCCATCGGCCCTTCTGGCCAACACCAGTAGGCGGTAGGTGAAGTGTCTTGCCCAAGGACACAACGACTGAGACTGTCCGAGCTGGGGCTCAAACCGGCAACCTTCCAATTACAAGGCGAACTCCCAACTCTTGAGCCACGATCGCTGATAAAAAGCTGGAAGAGCAGAACACCAATTTAAAGAACAACATTGGGTGGCTGTAGCTCAGGTGGCAGAGCAGGTCAGCCGCTAATCAGAAGATCGGTGGTTTGATCCCACACTGCCTCCTGGCTGCATGCCAAATATCCTTGGGCAAGATACTAACCCCATGTTTGCCTACTGGTGGTGGTCAGAGGGCCCGGTGGCGCCAGTGTCCGGCAGCCTCGCCTCTGTCAGTGCGCCCCAGGGCAGCTGTGGCTACAACGTAGCTTGCCATTGCCAGTGTGTGAATGTGTGTGTGAATGGGTGAATGACTGAATGTAGTGTAAAGCGCTTTGGGGTCCTTAGAGACTGAGTAAAGCGCTATACAAATGCAGGCCATTTACCATTACCCACGTGGATTTTACATTTCTTAAGTTCAGCTCATGACTACATCAGCTGCTTGTACAAGCAAAAATAAACTGATGAATGAGTATTCACACCTACTTTTAAAACTTTTTTAAGAAGCAACTTTGTTCATTTTTTATTTAGTTGCAGTAATACAGAAATACACATGAAGTGTTTGGTGCTTTGTGCTGGATGTTATGGAAAGTTAGAAAAAGAATGAAGAGCTTACTTAAGTTTTCACTGTAACACTTTACACAGTTAAAATGTAAAACTACAATTAAACAGAAATAGTCAAATACTTACTTTAACTGTGTTCCACTATGTGAAAAATAAGTATGACACGATGATGACTGCAAATAATTTTTTATAAACGATTTAAATGTAAATCTATGTATCAGGCTAATTACAAAGTAACGAGAACCCTAACCATTGTATTGAAATGTATTCGCAAACATTACTAGATCAGAAGAAATGCTTGTATGTTCTACTTGTGGTCACAACTTGATAGCAAATTGTAACCCCAAACTTGAGACGTAATTAAATCTGTTGTGGCTTCCTTGGAAAATACTAATTAGGAAATATGGATTTCTAGAATGTGGGTGGAACATTTTTAGGTTCATTTTAAACTGGAATTACCTGAAATATATAGATTGATTCATATTACAATTATAAAATTGCAAAGAAATTGGTTCTTTTTTTTTGCAATTTTGCAATTTTGCATCTGTAGAGCACCACACTGGATTTAAAAATACACTAATGTAATGTGAAGTGCAAACTTCACCTATGCTTTTTTTTTTCTATGTTTGTTTTTATCCATGAAAATACATTTGCAGTCAATCACTGTCTCAAGTCTACAACCTATAAATGTCACAAAATTCAAGTAATTCCTGCCTTATGATGTACTGCCATCAGTTGCTGCTCGTTTGACTTCAGTAACTGAAAAGCATGCTCTTTTCCCATATGGAAAAGATATATATAAATCTTATAAAGTTTGTATCTGTCTTGTGTGAAACTTGTATGAAAAGCATACAAGAGTAAAAACAGATATAAGATCCCTTGAAAAATTATATAATGAAACTTGTATGTTTTGGATACTTACTAAAACAATATATGAAAGTAATGAGAAAGTGGCCACTTTCATGAGTAAATCATGTAAGCCTTATATGATTTACTCATGAAAGTGGCCACTTTCATGAGTTAAGTCATATACGTTTTTACTATTTCTTTTCCATATGGGTCGGGTTCAGAATCCCAATGCTTTGCATCGAGAAAGGAGTCTTGCACACTTCAGGCCTGCTACTTCTATGCTACAGATAATGAGATAATAATTGGGTATGAACATCATAAATCCATGTATCCAACATATCTTGTGTTGAAAGTCCTGGTTGCTGGCGGTGCAGTGGTATTCAGAAAATTTTCTTGGCACACTGTTGATGCCTTATAGATGTGGCCAAAAGTTTTGGAAGGTGCACCGCTGCCAAACCAAAAGCTTTGGTCAAAGTGTCAAAAAATCCCTGTGATATATTATATTAGATGACAATGTCATATAAACATGTAAAAATAATCTAAATGAAACCTGAAAAACTCTACCAAGGCCAAATGCCGAACAAAACCTTTGGCCATGACTGTAATAGTAATCAATCATGATCAGTATGCCACAGCGTATCTGAGTAGTGTTGCTGACCATGCGCTTTGCTTTATAGTCACAATATAATCTCCTAATGTCTGCTTCTGTGGCTGCTGTTACATCAACAAGGTAAAGAATCTTAAAGGACTGTTTGCAACATTTGTAGAAACCAGTTCACACTTTATCAGTTTATGGTGAACTCTGCTGTCACTCCCTTTTCTGCTCTGGCCCATTTTTCAACCAGTCAGCATTTGACTTTACGCACAGTCTCATCCAAATTGAACTACTTTCTGTTGAATTTTTGGAGTACTGCATGCAAGCATGTTTGCATGTTAGGTTGTGTACTTCTCTGCAGAGGCCCTGTGTAGGTGTGTGACTATGCATGGACCCAAATGCGGTATTGGAATATATGCTTTATACACTTATACCAAATGCCGTTTATATTCTGATGTTAACATTGTCACGTAAACACTGGATTTGCCATTACAAAATATCACTTTGCATCAAAAGCAATCCTGATATCAGCGTCAGTCTGTTTAAGGTGGAGAAATTTTGTGAGGTGCTTGGGAGTTGTCAGGAAAAAGAACTCAGACAGCTGCCCCCCCTGCTGCCTCTAATACACACAGTTGTATCACACAGAGGATATTAAAATGGATTGAAGATGAACTCCCCTGTGCACTGGAGCATCTAGTGTTGCGTCTCATCCATGTACTAATCCTTTCTTTTTTTCTGTTTTAATTGTGTTGGTGCTCCGAGACATGAAGAAAGTAGATCATGTCAAGCTGGATTAGCATGATTCATTTGAAATTTTCCATCAGCTAATTAAATGATACTGTGTCCTTTACTGCTCATAAAGCTTTGAATGAAATGGGGCGGGATGGGACAGCTTCTATCGTCATTTCACCTGGGAACTACTGCAGATGAATAGTGGAAGGGAGGAGATAGAAGAAGGAATGAGGCAGTTAAAAATGTCATCTGTATAACTACACCGTCCAACATCGTCATCTTCTTTTTATTTTTACTCATTTATTTGCACTAATATTGATATGGATGTTGCTGTACTTGTTAGTGGGTGTGATGTATCAGGGAGCAAGACAACACTTTGTTCTCAAAGTTTAAAACATGAAGGCTTGGTCAGAGCATCTCCTAAACTGCAGCTCTTGTGGGGTGTTCCTGGTCTGCAGTAGTCAGTATCTATCTCAAGTGGCCCAAGATTTCTTTTCCATACTTTCAGGGGTTTTCGGAATTGAGATCCGAGAAGATCCTCTAATTGCCATATTTGGAGTTCCAAAGACCCTTCTTAACCCTCTGGGGTCCAGGGTATAATTGGCCGTTTTTGACTACTTTTGATTTTACGTCTATATTTCACCTTTAAAATATGTTTTTCTTGCCTTGTTTGGTATCATTTTTTTCAGCACAACCTCAAATATCTGAAATTTGAGTTATTTTTTTGATTTTGGTATACTATATTAGCACAGTTGATCTAAATTCAGACAAAAAATTCAAAATCCGAGTAGAAAAAAATTATATTTTTTACTGTAAAACCCACAAACATGTTTAACAAATCGTTTTCATAACTTGAAATGCAAATAGAAATTGTACATTTCTAAAAATTATGCACAAGTTTTGCAAACAATAAAGTTATATGGTACTATTTACCTAAAAATGCAGCCAAGGCCTCAGGCATTTTTTATAAAACCATTTAAATCATTGACTGTAGAATAGATGGACGACGCGACCCCGCCTCCTACCATTGTGCAAAAATGAAGCCAAAATACCCCGCTTGTGGAGGCTGCCATCTTGCAAATTTGGAGCCAGAGTCTCCGCAGTAGTGACTTGAGGTGGAGTGACTGTGTAACGCTCCCGCCCACACACCCGCTGGACGTGACCGCAAACACGCCCCCCTACACTTTTTACGTAGCCCGGCTGCTCGAGTTTTTTTTGCTGGTTTACCGCGACTGACAACTCGTTTATTTAAGGTAAATACAACCATGTCACTGTTATAAAAAAGACACACAGCTTATCATCTTATAGTTCTAAAATCACTCTGTTGTTAATTCGTTATTTAGATTAGCCGCTAGCATACGCACTGTGTTGGAGGCTTGTTGCTAGCTAGTTAGCGATGCTACACACCTGCTACTCTTAATAGTCTTCAACACTTATGGGGTTTTTTTTAATCCATTTTTAGACAGCGATGAGATCAGCTGCACACTCTACAGAGGCCCAGAGTTACTGTTAATATCAAAAATGTAATGCAGTCCTTTGAGATTGTAGCATAAGACTGTGAGTGTAATGGATCTAAAACTGTTTAAATCTTCAGAGCCCTCTACATCCTGGTAACATGGAGACTTTAAATACATCAGCAGAACGTCTCAGTAGTGTAGTCTAATTTGTTCTTTTCATTTAATAATAGAGTCCATATTATATCAACAGCTACATTCACCCTGGAGAGAAACTAGTGAGGAAGACCATCAGGACCAAGCTGGGTTTCTGGGTCCAGAGGTTTGGAGAAACTTCTTCCCTTTCTTTCATCACAGCTGTCCTGTGCCAAAAGTTCTGTTAACCCGCTGTAAGAGGCGTCATTTAAGAAACACCAGGAAGACTGAAGCTCATCGCATTGATCAAGCAGGACTCATCATCTTCACCAGCAGCTCCCTCACAGGGAAATCTTCAGCACTCCTCTGTAGGCCCGCCCCAGGAGATGGATAAACCCAGCATTTCATCAACACTGTAATGAGACCTTTGGTTTGTGTAATGTTATAAATACTCAGATACTCCCCAGAGGCTCCGGACTTTTACATAAAGATATTATATTCAGTCCTGTAGAAAGTTATATATTTAAAAATATGTGATCCTCTCTGGTTACTCTGGTATGAATAACTCTGAATCACTTTATGGTAAATAACACACAACGCCCGGGCGTTTCTCTTGATTTCTTTAGTAAACTCATTTACCAGCACAGCTAAACGAACCCTGACAGCTGAGTGCTCATTATAGCTAGCTAGGTCTCAGGAGCTAGCTAAGGACGGTAGTTACGGATTAGCTTACAAACATGTTTAACTTACCGAAAAAGTGCAGCGGGGCCTCGGGTCCTTCTGTCGGGTAGTCCAGTTTACTGAAGAACACCTCAGGCTGTCAGGTTAAAACACTCGGTCGTGTTTTCGTAGCGTAAATGCTGGGCGTCCTCTCAGAGCCTGCGCTCTATCTGCTATTCGCGAACAGAGATACGCAAGTTTCTCCGTGACTGTAGCTGTTAGTCAAAGCTCTTATGATGACGTTTCACCCCAATTTAACATCACCGCGGTAGGAATTAGAATCAAACTTATGGGAAAGGAGACCCCTTGAACATCAATCAGCGTGATGAGAACTATTGAAAACAAAAGAAAGAATCTTTGGAAAAAAATTATCTAAGGAGAATTAATTTATTTTAGTCTGACCCCAGTCCCATCCGCTAACATGGAGGAGGCGGGGTTTATGACCTATACTGCAGCAAGACACCAGGGGGTGATAGAGACGTTTTGGCTTCATTTTTGGGGAGCTGTCGCGTCGTCCATGTTTTACAGTCAATGATTTAAATCTATTTACAGAACAATCAGGTGTGCTGCATCAAATAAGAAGGCACACAAATTATTTGTGCCAGTCCAAAAAATGTAGTTTGTGTTCAGTATAAGACAGAGGAGAACACCACAGGCCTAAACACTGCAGGTCTGACAGCAGGAGATGCATCAGTCCAGTTTTCCATGTGGGAACAGCGTTTATACTGGAATCTGCCTTTGATGGCTTTTTTAGAGCAAATATGAAATTCAGCAGTCTAACTGACACACAATACAAGACAATAACTACACAACACACTAACTACAGCCTCCAAACACGCTAAACGTCACTAATGTCTCACATAAGAAAACTCGCTTTCTCTCTCTGTCTTTCGCTCGCCCGCTTTCCGTCGCGGGTGTCACTCCTAAAAACTTCCCCTTCTCCCTAAATAACCAAATGTCACATGTTGCCTTATCATTTTTTTTGATTGGCTGACTTGGTAAACTCTAACACCAATAGGGAAGGGGTGTTTTTTCTTTTTCTTTTTTCACTCGCAAGCGGAGAGTGTTTGCTAGCGCTGTCTGTAGAAAACGCAGTTTTTACCGTTCTTCCGCTGTAAACACCACTGTTTTGTTCAGAAAAAAACATTGCGTGTATTTTTTTATCATAACTCTGGTTTTACGTGGCCCATCGACACAATTCAAAAACTGGTATATAGTTTGAAGTCTGCATTTTCGACCCAAGTTGAAATGGAGACTCGTGCTGCATCTTGTAGCTGTGTCGTCTTAAATTGTTCATGTGATTTTGACGCGCTGGCGCGTCTGGCGACCCTAGAGGGTTAATATATCTTCCCAGCAAATTGAGATCTTGACTTTTTGTTCCCTTCTTGCTAGAAGCTGTATTTTACTTCTTTGGAAATCTCCCATGCCTCCATCTGCATCACAATGGCTTAATACTATCTGGACATTTTTGAGGGTGGAGAAGATCTCACTCACAGTGAAAGTTAGTTCTACAAAATTTATCCACAAGTGGACACCCTTTGTGGAATATCTCAAATGTTTTCCTTAGTATTTAGAACAATGTAATTTACCCACCCTGCGACTAGATTGAAAAGAATTTGAAATTTACTCTTTTTCAATGTAGACATAGGATTTAAGCCCCTACCCCCAATTTTTTTTTTACATTTTTTTTATTGTTTAATTTTAATGTTTGTTTTTTTTTATTTTACTTTATTTTATTTATTTATTCAATATCTTTTCTAATTTACTCACTTTTTTCTTCATTTTTTTTTCTAATTTCTGTTCATGTGTTGCTATGATGTTTCGATCTTGTTCTTTCGGCCACTACCCACAGCTCGTAACCAGAGGTGGAGGTAGACGTTTAATACACCTGGGGCTTAGCCCTAAAAGGTAGTATGCATGTGGGATTGGTTAGAAATCACTGAAAGATTAATAGGCTCTGTTTTGAGTTTTGTTCAAAAAAAGAATGACTTCAAATGGGGAAAAAATATATATATAATAATAATAAACTTTATTTGTAAAGCACACTTAAAAACCAAGGGTATGCCAAGGTGCTTAATAAGCAGTGTTGGGAAGGTTACTTTTAAAATGTATTCCATTACAGAATACAGAATACATGCCCCAAAATGTATTCTGTAACGTATTCCATTACGTTACTCAATGAGAGTAACGTATTCTGAATACTTTGGATTACTTAATATATTATCATGCTGTTTACAACTACGTGAATGTACTATTGCTGTGATTTATTACTGTTACTGAAGATCCGCGGCTCCGAACCGTAGTAAAGGGACCTCTGGCTAATACGGTGGGTTCTGTGTCGGGCTCGTAGCCGAAAACTAGCTTTACTTTGTTGTCTGGGTCAACTTTGCGAGAGACAGAGAGAGGCGTTGAAAGGCTGCTCCAACGGAACTTATTGTTTTTGGAGGAAAACACGAACACGGTGTACAGTCGAGTCTTAATAGCTTAATTACAACTGGGCTCGTCAGGCACTCTTCTTGGCTGCAGTGGTTATTATTATATTTACATGCTTCCAGCTCCCGTTTTTGCTCGATGACAGCTCATACTTTTCCTTTTTCCCTTTTTCCCTCGCTCACAGACACATAACGGGTATGGCAGTCCATTCTCCCTGCAGCACGGACTACACTGCCTATGATGCTACATTCTTTAGAGATATACCGGTAGCATTCTGCCTATTAGCTTAGCACAACAACAACAGGCGCTCTCTCACCCAGGAAACAAGCAGAGAGTAAGCGTCACCCTGTAACCATGGCAACCGTAACGCTGCCGCCTGGAACAACAGAACATAGCTGTCAAACAAAACCCAAACAGTCCTGACCCGCGACAATATGAAACAGGGAAGTACCGCCGTGTAATCCATTTATTTCAACAAAGTAACTGTATTCTAAATACCACCTTTTTAAATGGTAACTGTAATGGAATACAGTTACTCATATTTTGTATTTTAAATACGTAACGGCGGTACATGTATTCCGTTACTCCCCAACACTGTTAATAAGTAACATAGAGAATAGAAGGAAGAAAATAGAAATAGGACCATAGCAAGTACTAGGTATGCAAGCAGGTAGCTGTCACTGATACATAGGAAATCAACAGGTACAGAGCAAACAAGAAGTTAAATGAGCATAAAAGTGCATAATATAAAATCATAAAAGAAATATTAACTAGAGGGAAAGGCAAGATTGAATAAGTGGGTTTTTAATCGTGATTTGAACAGTGCAATGGAATCAGATGCGCGGAGGTCGAGAGGAAGGGTATTCCACAGTACCGGGGCAGCCAGAGCAAACGCAGGGTCACCCCGGGACTTCAGCCAAGATCTGGGTTGGGTCAGAAGTACAGTGGGGCAAAAAAGTATTTAGTCAGCCACCGATTGTGCAAGTTCCCCCACTTAAAATCATGACAGAGGTCAGTAATTTGCACCAGAGGTACACTTCAACTGTGAGAGACAGAATGTGAAAAAAAAATCCATGAATTCACATGGTAGGATTTGTAAAGAATTTATTCGTAAATCAGGGTGGAAAATAAGTATTTGGTCACCTCAAACAAGGAAAATCCCTGGCTCTCACAGACCTGTAACGTCTTCTGTAAGAAGCTTTTCTGTCCCCCACTCGTTACCTGTATGAATGGCACCTGTTTGACCTCATCATTTGTATAAAAGACACCTGTCCACAGCCTCAACCAGTCAGACTCCAAACTCCGCCATGGCCAAGACCAAAGAGCTTTCGAAGGACACCAGGAAAAGAATTGTAGACCTGCACCAGACTGGGAAGAGTGAATCTACAATAGGCAAGCAGCTTGGTGTGAAAAAATCAACTGTGGGAGCAATCATCAGAAAATGGAAGACATACAAGACCACTGATAGTCTCCCTCGATCTGGGGCTCCACGCAAGATCTCATCCCATGGGGTCAAAATGATCATGAGAACGGTGAGCAAAGATCCCAGAACCACACGGGGGGACCTGGTGAATGACCTGCAGAGAGCTGGGACCAAAGTAACAAAGGTCACCATCAGTAACACACTACAACGGCAGGGAATCAAATCCCGCAGTGCCAGACGTGTTCCGCTGCTGAAGCCAGTGCATGTCCAGGCCCGTCTGAAGTTTGCCAGAGAGCACATGGATGATACAGCAGAGGATTGGGAGAATGTCATGTGGTCAGATGAAACCAAAGTAGAACATTTTGGTATAAACTCAACTCGTCGTGTTTGGAGGAAGAAGAATACTGAGTTGCATCCCAAGAACACCATACCTACTGTGAAGCATGGGGGTGGAAACATCATGCTATGGGGCTGTTTTTCTGCCAAGGGGACAGGACGACTGATCCGTGTTAAGGACAGAATGAATGGGGCCAAGTATCGTGAGATTTTGAGCCAAAACCTCCTTCCATCAGTGAGAACTTTGAAGATGAAACGAGGCTGGGTCTTCCAACATGACAATGATCCAAAACACACCGCCCGGGCAACAAAGGAGTGGCTCCGTAAGAAGCATTTGAAAGTCCTGGAGTGGCCTAGCCAGTCTCCAGACCTCAACCCCATAGAAAATCTGTGGCGGGAGTTGAAAGTCCGTGTTGCTCGGCGACAGCCCCAAAACATCACTGCTCTTGAGAAGATCTGCATGGAGGAATGGGCCAAAATACCAGCTACTGTGTGTGCAAACCTGGTAAAGACCTATAGTAAACGTTTGACCTCTGTTATTGCCAACAAAGGTTATGTTACAAAGTATTGAGTTGTATTTTTGTTATTGACCAAATACTTATTTTCCACCCTGATTTACGAATAAATTCTTTACAAATCCTACCATGTGAATTCATGGATTTTTTTTTCACATTCTGTCTCTCACAGTTGAAGTGTACCTCTGGTGCAAATTACTGACCTCTGTCATCATTTTAAGTGGGGGAACTTGCACAATCGGTGGCTGACTAAATACTTTTTTGCCCCACTGTAGTTGAGTGGCAGATCTGAGTGTTCTAGCAGGAGTATGTGATTTGAGAAGTTCACTTCAAGATTCAAGATAATTTGGCGCTAATTTATTAATAGTTTTGAATGTAAGGAGTAATATTTTAAATTGAATACGGTACTTTATGGGCAGCCAATGCAAGCTAGCTAGAACAGGGCAAAATTTCCTGGTACCAGTCAAGAGGCGGGCTGCTGCATTTTGGACTGTTTGCAGTCTAAGAAGAAGAGAAGAGGGAAGACTGTAGTACAAGGAATTACAGTAATCCAACCTGGAGGTCACAAAAGCGTGAATAAGCTTCTCCAGGTCCTCATGCGGAACATAATGCCTAGCCTTAGAGATAAGGCGCAGTTGGTGGAAGCTAGATCTCATTACAGCAGACATTTTGCTTATCGAATTTGAGCGAGCTATCCAGCAGTACACCCAAGTTACTGACATAGTCACAAGAAAAGCTAGCAAAGGAACCCAGGGCAGCACAGAGTTGGGCACGAGGGATTTTACTGTTGAACACCACAATCTCAGTCTTCTTATCATTTAAAACAAGAGAATTACTCAGGAACCATTCTTTGACCTCCCGCATGCATTCTTGAAAGTAGTGTACACAGCAAATCTCTGGAGTTAAATATTCTGGAGTTAGGCATAAAAGTGCAGAAGAGTTACATTCCGGGAGTTTATTTTTCACCTTATACTACAGTCAGTGTTGGGGAGTACTCTAAAGCGGTGTAATATTTAGGTGTTCATTCACTGGGTGCTAAGGAGTCTAATTCAACACGTTACTGGTGTTGTTTGTCTGTCGACCGTTACCGCGCCTATCTGTGTTTCTTTCTTGGACTCCGACATGTAGGAGGTAAAAATACTTTATTTACTTTGGAATTTTCTGTGAGTGTAGTGATGTTATTTATATATATATATGTTCAGTTACATGGATGCATAAGTAAAATATAAAGTTAACTTACTAGCACTACATGTGTTTTCTGTATGTTATGCTGATTTGGAGATAGCAGCTAGGCTGATGCTAGTCAAAAGTTAGCTAACTAACTTATCTTACTGTATTTTAAGATACACATTTCACGTTGTCAATGAAAACGTTTATTTCTATTTCTTAATTTTAACAATAACGTTTAATTTAACTTTAGCTAACTACAGTAATATTCTGTTTAGACTCATGGTAATGGCTGTATTTAACCAAAGAGAGGTGCAGCCTGCACTGATGAGATGTTGAGGTACCATTAACATCAGTTAGTTAGTCCTGCTGCACACTGAGATACCCTGTCTCCAGAACTGTAAAGACAAGGACACAGCAAACATGCGGTCACATTGTCTGCTAAACCTAGCGTAGCTAAATAGATTTTAAGCAATATTTAGTGTGGACAGGCTAACTCAATGTAAGGAAGTGTTTATTGATTAAGTTATACACAGTTTACATAAAGTTACCATAAACAACCTCTACTTCTTGTGTTGTGTTTTATAGTAGTAAAGGTATTTTTTTCCGTAGGTGGCCAAGATGTTGATAAAAGTAAAACACAGAGAGACAAAGAAATATGCAAAATTGGAAGAAGTCAGCTTCACAGATTTTGTGAGAGCAGGTAAGTTATGGTTTGTACTAAGTCATTAAAGAGGAAATTATAATGTTGTTAGTAACTGAGTGATGATTTTACTTCAGTGCAGCAGAAGTTTCTCATACCAGAAAATGCAGCACTGAAAGTCACAGATGAGCAGGGTATAGAGGTGGATGAGGATGTCTTTCCTGAACTTGCAGCAGTCAAAGAGGTGTGTTTTGTCATCTATACAGGAGAAGGTAAGTAAATATATGCTCTGATAGGTTTTGAAGGATTTGATTTGTACAGTTACTCTTATATAAACATTTTTAATTTGTCTAATATCCTGTGGTAACAATCACAAAATGCTGTTTTCATGGCTCAACAGTAAGTTGGATTTATCACATGCATTTCAGACATCCTGGAAACACAATCATCCAAGAAGCTGCGTGACTGCTCAGACCTAACACACTATGTGACACTCACACCTTGTGGTATGTAAATTGTATATTACCATAATAAAATCAAAATAACCATCTGTTCTCCTGGGAGAAAGTATAATTTAATCAAAGCGTGCTGTTTACTGGCCCTGTGTGCATAAATGGTATCTTTGTTGTGTTGTGTTTTTGATTGTATATGCCTTATATTCTAATATTTTTGTTTGTCACCCTCAGATACGACTGTCCTGAAGCAACATGTGGAAGAGCCCTCCTCTCCAAGTCTAACAGATACATTGTCTGTCTCAACCACCAGTAGTCAGAGCAGTGACACAAGTGATGCAGGACTTCAAATGGTTCAGCCTCTATTGGACAGCATACATGAAAGAAATGTAGATACATTACTTAATTGACTTATACTTGACTCTTTAGTTGCCATTACTTGAAAAAGCTTACACACGAAGATAAAACAGATTAGAGAAAAATAATTTAATATAGTATTTCACGTAGTTTGCTCTGCAACTGTAGTGTGTAATAAGACTTGCTCTCTCTCTCTCTCTCTCTCTACAAATATATAGCTGTTTTTGTTATGTATGTTGACCATGAAACGTGTTTCCATGATCAGTGTCCTGCTTTTCAGGTAAATAAAACCATTTCTAAGAAGATACTGGTCCTAGAAAGGGAGAAAATAAGACATTTCAAATGTTTTGATGCCCAAATGTCATATGGGTGTGATTCACAATTTTATGTTCTGTGAGAGAATTGCATTACTTAATTTGTTGGCTTGATGGAGACTTTACAGAGTCTTCCTCATGTTAACACTGCATTACAAGAAGTGTTTATTCTGTAGTCATTTTTTTCCTTTAATTCTGTTTTTTTTTCTTATCGCCCAATGTTAGGCCTATCTGACCTCAACTGTTTAGCTGCCAATAATGGTGGATGTTATGCTATTACAGTACTGTTACACATAATGTATGTTAATCCATGCAGCATTCATATTTGAATATGTTATTTTTGATAAATAAAATTCATACATTCATAATAATCAGTATTGTGTTTTTGTAGTAATTTGCACCTAAAACCTAAAACTTTTTTCATTTGATGAGTAATACTATAAAAGAGTTAATATCAAACTTAACTCTAGTTATGAGTTAAATTTTACTCTATATGGTAGTAGAAATTTTACTCCATGAGAGTTTAGTTTTAACTCCTATAAAGAGTTGAAAGATCAACTCCCAGAAAAGAGTCTCTGCACTAGAGTTCATTCGATGGTCAAGCATGTACACTCAAATGTAGTTAATCTGAACTCCCAGAGAGTTTATTCCAAAGACCAGAATTTGCTGTGTAGGGACACAGCAAGGTCATCAATAAGTTCAAAGTAGATCTGTATGTCATCGGCGTAACAGTGGAAGGCGAAATCCTAAGTAGTCCTGATTTTGAACTGTTATAGTCCTGTTTTAATATATCATATATGCAGGACCCCTTAAACTAGTTTTTTAATTAAGCAGCAAGGCAGAACAAAGTCGGGGCTGTATCAAGACACGAGGACTAAACCCCAATTCAACCAGACCCAGAACTGATCAGGAATTAAAACAGGACTACAACAGTTCAAAATCAGGACTTAACCAAGACAGAATCAGAACTAGATGATAGTAGCACTAAAAATCATCATAGACCTGCACTACACTTATTTTTTAATTCTACTAAAGAACACTATTTAGATTCAGAAAAGTTTATATAATTATTTAGCCTTGTGCAAACAAGCCTGCATAACTTAATAAATGTAGAATTTGAAAAATAACAAACCTAAAAAGAAACACTAGGTACTAGATACATGAGTACCTATGATACGGTGATACTTTTGGTAAACAACCATTTGACTAACATGGCTGTCTCACCTGCTCTTG
This sequence comes from Neolamprologus brichardi, assembly GCF_056152115.1. NCBI lineage: Eukaryota > Metazoa > Chordata > Actinopteri > Cichliformes > Cichlidae > Neolamprologus > Neolamprologus brichardi. The sequence continues at coordinate 27,525,301 of NC_142118.1, forward strand.
TTCCATCTCTGTTCTGTCCTCATTCTCCTCTTTCTCTCCCTCTCTGTTCCTCTCTCTCCCTCTTTGTGCTGAAAAATCAAGCCAAACACCAACATCATCAAATATACAGTTGAAACCAGATATTTACATACTCTTCAGATAAAAACACAAACACTTTTTTAATTGTAACATCAAGTCAGACTAAATGTTTATTTTTTTAGGTTGATAAATATAAAAAACATAATTGTTAACTTTAAGAGTAAAGAGAGAAACTATCTGTATTTCTTAATTGTACATGGCACCAAATTGTATTCAAAATTGAGCCACGCTTATGGAGCTCCACAATTCTTTTCCTGGTGTTTTGGTTGACATCTCTTGATTTTCCCATTTCACAGAAACAGGCTCTGTGTTTTGCCTTATATGCATCCACAGGTGTGCCACCAATTTACTCACATGGACTCTACTAAACTATCAGAAGCTTCTTCAGCTCAGAATGGAGTCATCTGGAGTTTTCTTATTAATTAACAATAAATATATGTGTATATGTACTCCTAAATTTGATGAAAGTGATAAAAAAAATTAGACAGCTCTGACTCTTTTTATTCTGACATTTAACTAATTCAAAAGATATTTCAATATTTATTTATCCAAAACAAAACAAGTTTACTCTAAATTGATGTTGTACAGTAAAAAAAAAAAAGTTCTTGTGTTTTCCATAAAGTGTATGTAAATATCTGGTTTAAACTGTGAATATACTGCTGTGTATTGAAATTCCTCTTGTTTTACATATAAATATACTAAACAACATACAAAGCATAATATATAAAATAACATCTACCAGAGTTTTTTCTTTGAAAGAAGCCCCTTGTGTCCATTTTTGTATATCAGTACATTACTGAAACCGATTTATTTAGCCGTGGAGGGTAACAACAGAAATATATGAAATAAACACAGGTAAGCTAAGACTCTCTAAAGAAACAGCATTGTTGTTGTTCGGCTTTTCATTTCGCCATTTGTTGATTCACTCGAAGAGCAAGTAACGTAATATGGGTCAAGTGATCAGTTTGATATCAATCTTTCCTATTTACATTATTTGTACAGTACAAATGATTTGCTTTGGTTGCTTTAGCAGCTCCCCCACCCCCTCATATCAATATTAGGGGGGATTTACACACAGTCGTAAATTCCCACAGTGTGCACTATGTGCTTCGAATATTGTGTGTAGTTTTTGTCTTATACAGTTGTCAGCCAGGCATCTAACTATGAAAAAATTACACTCCAAAAGACCCCGGGCTTCTGAAAAAATAACCCGGGCTTAAGCCCAGTAAGCCCCCCACCCCGCTCCGCCACTGCTCATAACAATAGGTGAGGGTAAAGACGTAGATCAACCGGCAAATGGAGAGCTTCGCTTTTACACTCAGCCCTCTCCTCACCAGTGTTGGGCAAGTTACTTTGAAAAAGTAATTAATTATAGTTACTAGTTACTTCTTCAAAAAAGTAACTGAGTTATACAAAATTTTAAAAGTAATTAATTACTTGAAAAGTAACTATTGCGTTGCTTTAAAAAAAAAGTTTAACCCTCTGGGGTCCAGGGTATAATTGGCCATTTTTCACAACTTTTGATTTTACCTCTACATTTCACTTTTGAAAACTATTTACTTTGCCTTGTTTGGTATCATCCTTTTCAGTACAACCTCACGTATCTGAATTTACAGTTATGTTTTCATTTTGACATACTGTATTAACACAATTGATCTAGAATCAGACAAAAAACATAAAATCAGAGTAGAAAAAGTGATATTTTTTAATGTAACAACCACAAACATGTCTCTCTCGCTTTCCCTCTCGCCATCACTCCTAAAACTTCCCCCTCTTCCTAAACAAGCAAATGCCATGTTGCCATATCATTTTTTGATTGGTTGACATGGTGCATTTTTCCACCAACACGAAAGGGCTGGTTTTTGTTTTGTTTTTTTATTTTTTGGTCATAAGCAGAGATTACTTGCTAGCGCTGTCCTTAGACAAATGTGATGAAACTATTCAGGAAAAAAACGCGTATATATTGTTTATCATGACTGATACATGACAAACAATATATACGTGTACATGGCCTATAACACAATTTAAAAACTGGTGTATATCACCTTGTTGCTTTGTCATCTTGAAGTGGTCATAGGATTGGCTTACCATGACTACTTTATTCTTAGATTTTGAGGTGCTGATTCTCATTCCCAACGCTTCACACTCAGCTGCGAACCGTTCCATTGCGAGCTGGACCACAGAGCACTGTAAAAAAATTCAGTTCTGTTTTACATCAGTATGGATGGCTGGGTGTGTGCACATCACTTACCTGGGGAATAAGAAGGAAGAAGGCAAGCCGTTGGAGGCAGTATGATGCTTTGGGCAATGTTCTGCCAAGAAACCTTGGGTCCTGTCATTCATGTGGATGTTTCTTTAACAGTCACCACCTACCCAAGCGTGGCTGCAGACCATATAAACCCTTTCATGGAAACAGTACTCCCTGATTGCTGTGGCATCTTTTAGTAGGTAGGATAATGCACCCTGTCAAATCCACGGGAGGCCCCACATTTTACAGGACTTAAAGGATCTGTTTCTAACATCTTGGTGCTGATACCACAGCACACCTTCAGAGGTCTAGTGGAGTGCCTTAGTGGGTCATGTTTGTTTTGGCAGCAATATTAGTCAGGTGTTCATAATGTAATGCCTGATGCCCATACATGCAAATTATACCACTACTACTACTACTAATAATAATAATAATGATAGGAAGAAGAATAAAAAAAATGGAAATGTAAGTAATGGAATAAGTGGAATAAATGGATAAGTAATGGAAGGGAACAGATAATTTAAAACATGAATAATTATAGAATAGAAAATAGAAATACAAGTCATACAAATTTGGTTGCAAAGCTTGCTAACATTAAGTTATAATTTAGCACTCAATGCCTCGTCCAAATATTTGTCACTTCTGACTTTAGAAAACTAAATCTGAGCAGCTGAAGAATCAGGACAAAGGGATGGGAAAAAAGAGAGCAAAGAGAAAAACAAAAGAAACTATGGGATAGAGTGGTCTGATGCACTATTGTATGGACCAAAATGATTTTATAACCACCTCTGGGAGATTTGCTAAAGCTTGACTAGAAAAAATAATCTTTTTCTGACCTTGAGCCAGATTAATATTTTGAGGATGAGGAGTCACCTTTTGTGGCCTATATTCCTGGCAAGACTGGGACATTAAGATCAGTTTAGAGGTCGTGATCGGGAATCACGTCTCCCTGGTGAGGATTCAGAAAGAAGGACAGTGTCTATTAATGGCAAACCCAGATGTCTGGAAACAGAGCAAAACAAGCTAAATCTGTACCAGCAGACATCCAGTGGGGGATAAGGGTAGGGGTGATTGTCTACACAGAGTCTCAAGTGCAGCACTGAAAAGTATCTCAAATGCTTCACCGCCTCTGGTCACTGTCCTTCAGAAAACCTTTCACCTTCGGCTTCAGCACATAATTCTTTGACTGACAGCTGTCATTGTGTCTAAGATATCCTTCGTGGCCCCAGGATCAGTTACACAAATGTGTAAATTAGATGCTGATTTGAGGTGATGGTTTAAGGATATTTCTTTTCTTCTCCAACAGCAAGAGAGGTCAGAGCAGAAGATCTGCTCAGGCTTAGTAGGGAATTTGCTCAAGGACCACTCAGAGGGCACAGCTTCTTCAGAACACAGGCATTCACTTTAAGGACAGCTGCTGCCTCTGTGCTGGCCAGCTGCTATGCTGCTTTGAGTAATTTGCACCTGCAGTCGTGGTAGTATGTACTTAAGTCACATTTAAAGCAGGAAAACCAAGCGCTAAATTAATGGCAGTAAAATGCTATCATTTTCAATGACAGCCAAGTGATTTGCACACAGAAGACAGCAGTAATTTCACCTTCACCTTCAACTGAATGGATATTCAAGGAAGTATTTGCTTCTCCTGTGTGAAACTGCTGCAACCTAAAAGCAACCTGTGCACCATGGTATTTGTGCTTCTTCCCCAAATCATCTATTTAATGTGTTCAGCATTGCAAAGAAGAGAGGCTTCTACCACCTTGTTAGTCTCTTGCTGATGCCTGTTGCTTTTAATATTTGCAGGTCATTGCTCTTTGGACAGAATGATGCCAATTACTGCTAAACAAAATTAGTCTTGTACATACTCAAGCTTCCTATCATCCTATTGTCCTAAAATGAGAAACGAATAAAAAAAAAAGATTGATGTAGCCACTTTAATGTCACCAAATGTTTAGGAAAGTCCCTTTGTGAAGCTGACATCACTACCCTGGTATTTTGGAACTATACCAATGAGAACCTAAAGGGCAGGGTAGCAACCTGTTAATTACAAGGTATTCCCCCACTAAACCATACCCTTTTTGACTGTAAATGGAGTAATAATTGATCAAATAAATAAAATGTTATATTCAGTAACTTCAAAATAGTAATTGAGGTAATAAAATGAGCAAGAAAGTGTTTACTGAGTTGGTAGCACGAGGTAGCTGAGAGACTCTGTCTGAGAGACTCATACTGGCCATTTGAAAGAATCTTTTATATTTATTGTACACCCACCGCAAAAGGCTTCATTCAAATGTATTTCCATAACATAGATCAGTAAAAGGTTTCACTAGATTGCGCTTGTCTTGTCTGTTACAAAAATCTGTTTTGCTTTTAGAAATAAACGACTGGTTTTGATGTGGTATCTGCATTTTAAGTGGTACACGAATCACAAAGCTTTGTGCTTTCCAATTAAGTGGTTCAGAACTGGCCAAAGACATTAACAGAAATGTCACTGTGTATTGGTTCACACTCAATATCTATTTTATTACATTTTTCCCCATATTTTGTAATTATCATTTAGTTTCCTTATCTTTTTTTATTAAATATATACATTTGTTATAGTCATTTTTATTCTGATTCACTGTTTTATTCTAATTGGGTTCACAATATTCAGATTGTCTTTTGCTTGATTCGTGAACCTTTATTGTTTTTCCCGCCTTTGTTCTATTTGTCTCTAATTAAGTTCTGTAGTTTTTGGTTTGAATTAGTCTCTAAATCGGTGTTTTAAATTAAAATTGTATTTAAATTGGAAGTACCACATACACCTATAACATTATGACCACCTGCCTAATATTGTTTTTGTCCTCCTTTTGCTACCAAAACAGCAACAAACTGTGGTGCACTGTGCATTCTGAGACCTTCCTATCAGAACCAGCATTAATATTTTCAGTAATCCAATGCAGTGAGCCTTGGCCATCCATGACCCTGTTGCTCGTTCACCTAGATAGATAGTGACCACTGCAGACCGTGAACCAACATCAGCTGCAGTTTTGAAGATGCTCTGACCCAGTTGTCTAGGGTTGTCAAATCTCAAATCCTTAAACTCGTACAGTAAGTAATCATCTGCTATAAGCATTTACTGTTGGCATTTCCTGTGTCACCAAAACGATTCCGACATTCTGAAACATGGATTCTACAAATCCTCTTGCACTATGGGATGAATGCATGGGTTGACTTTTAAGGTCTCTTAGTGGATCATACTATAGTTTTTTCCAATACTCTTTTGTTAATGACTGTTCTAACTCAGTTACCTGGCCTTAAGGTTTCATCTAATAAATCACTTAGACTTTTACACCCTTCTTTTCTTTTTACTTAGTATCTCTCTTACCATAACATTCACTATTCATTCCAAGACATTTAACTTTATTTGCTTTTTTACTGTTATTAAAGCGAATGTATTTAATTCCTTATAAACAATATGTTCACTATCAGGAAAATGTTTTATTATGTCTAATGAAGAAAACCCTTTAAGGGATAAAACTATAGTTTTTTTTATGTATGTATGAACAATTTTTTAAACTCCACATGTCATTTTCCAGTAGCGGATTTGGGTACTTATTATTCATAAGGAATAATATTTCACTTGGTTAAAGGAAATTAAATTATTGAAGGGGATTGGTTGGGCTTGATTATGAACACAAACATCATGAACATTGTTGTCTGAAGATTGACAGAAGTCTGTGCTGTGAAAATTGTGCTCTGAGAAAGTTAGTGGTGGATGGCACAGCTATGATAGCCAAGTCCTATTTCATTTCTTGGTGTTTTCCACTAGCCATAATTAATTTAAGAAAAATTTTAGACTCCTGATATCTTCCATACTGTGTGCTGACCTACATTTTCTATCATGGACCTTCTCCACACATTTTATTCAAAAGTCTGAACTAATCTGAAACTCTGTATTTCTTTAGTACTGCACTGGTACTAGGACCAGTATTTGACTAAAGTGCAATGCTCAAGATGTGCAGAGCCTCATAAATGCTTATATTATCAAGAGTGCCATTTTCTAAATGGGTGTCAACTTGAGGTTACTATCAGTCATTTGACCTTTGAACTCAATTCTGCTCTGTTGTTCTCCAGGGAATTGAATGGGCTGGTTGAACATTGGGTATATTTCCCCTGTCAATGAATTGCTAGACAATCCCCGTTCCTGTGTTCATGACTCACTGCATGGGTGGATTTTAACCATATACTAGATCACTCACACTGTCCAGCTCCCCAGAGTGTCAGCTGGGGGTTTCAAGATGGAGCAGCTTGTAACATCACCGAGGACATTGGTGAAGTAACAGCCAAATATTATTGTTCTAAATTCTTTTTCATATTTTTTTTTCTGTTAAGTATTGTTGTGTTCATTCTGTATGCTTCAGATTTTGAGTATTCAATTTACCATATAAAATACAATATCTATTATTAGTAGGCACAGTTATACTTTATACTATACAAATTTGCAATAAATCTAAACTGCCACACATATTGTTTATATCTCATATTATTGACCATGTAGCTAAATACTGTCATTGATCATAAGACAATGGCTCTGTTCCATAGTGGTTTTTTGTTTTTTTTTCCGATTTCCCTCCATTCACCCCCAAGCCTAAGGCTGGTTCTGTTGAAGGTTTCTTCCTGTTAAAAGGGAGTTTTTCCTTCCCACTGTCACCAAGTTCTTGCTCAAAGGGGGTCATTTGGTTCTCGGGGCATTCACTCTATTATTGTAGGGTCTTTACCTGAAAATACAATGGGTCTGGATTGACTGTCTTTTTGTAATTTAGTCTAAATCAACCTGGTTTTAGTCTTGGCAGCTTTTTAAAATTCCCTCTAGACATTTGACAATAAATAATCACTAAGTGGGTAAACATGAGTTCATGGTTATAATTATCCAGATTAAATCAATGCCTGGAAAACCAATTCTTCACCTTTGATCAAATTAAGGCATAAAGAAACACAACTAGCTGATCAGATTTAGCCAAGGAAACAGCATTCATGGACATCAGGTGCTGGGTGGCTGTGGAGTTGAGTAATAATTCTTGGTGGATTTATGACAGTAAGTAACACATATTATGCTGCATTATTTAATGCACAGAGAATTTATTATTAACGCAGCTTCAGGTTTTAATTTTCTTGTTTTCCTTACTTGAAAATTAATGTTTGAAAGTCTGAGACCTCTTTTACATTACTTTGGACAGATTACACACACACACTCACTACACCTAATATTTTGGTGCTAATTCAAAGTCACAGCAACATTTATATATGTCAGCAAAAGTGACTTCAGATGACCTCTCACCCGGCTCATCATCAGCTTCCACTGACCTTGCTTCCCTGTAACCTCAGATGGCATCATGGTCCATTCACCAGCTGACCGAGCATGAAATGATTATTATTAGGTTCCAAACTGTGCAGTGTGTTGTTCTGCTGCTGGCAGGCCAGTTTAGCTATTGGCATAAATCAGGTAAGGGACGTTGCAGCGGAAGGGGACTATTATCCAGATGCCCTCTATTTTTAGACAGGGAGAGAGATGGATGGGCAAGAGATTAGACAAAGATGGAGATTTATCTCTCCAGAAATAGATGGAGATTGATACAGGAAGGGGGATTGGGAAATGAAATAACTAAAAGGAGAAAAGAGGAATAGAAGAAAGGAATGAGAAAAGAGAAGAAACGGTCCAAATACAGGGAGTTTATAGGCTTAATGACTATTTGCACAGCTCATTGGTCAGAAAGAACAACCTCGGCAACCTTGGCGCAGCCCAGGAGCAGCTATCCATATATCTGGCATTTTACAAGCTGCATTAGCTACCTTATCCAGCTTTATTACTTAAATGCTATTGTCATGCATCATCAGCACCACCTACTTGCATCATCAGGCTGAGACTGATAACTTGATCTAGACTGCTATACCGTATTTTCACGACCATAAGACGCACCGTACTAAAAGGCGCAGTCTCAGTTATGTGTGCCATTACTGTATTTAACACACACATAAGGCGCACCTGATTATAGGGCTCATACAAGTATGCGTATTTAAAATTAAAGCGGGAGCAAAACTGAGTTTGGTACTCACATTTTTATTACTGGTAATCGTCATCATCATCAGCATACAAGTATGCGTATTTAAAAATAAAGCGGGAGCAAAACTGAGTTTGGTACTCACATTTTTATTACCGGTAATTGTCATCAATCAAACCCATCGAAGTCCTCATCCTCTGTGTCTGAATTGAACAGCTGCGCTAAATCTCCATCAAACATTCCAGGTTCACTTTCACCTTCAGAGTCACTTTCTGTGCCGTGCGGCTCCTCGGAAATGATGCCGGCTTTTGCGAAAGCTCGAACAACAGTGCCAGCAGACATGTTAGCCCAAGCATCTACAATCCATTCGCAAATTGTGGCGTAACTCGCCCGGCGCTGCCTTCCACTCTTAGTGAAACTGTGGTCTCCATCGGTCATCCATCGCTCCCACGCCGCTCGCAGCCCTTACTTTGAACGGCCGGTTCACACCAATGTCCAGCGGTTGGAGTTTCTTTGTCAGGCCTCCCGGAATGACAGCAAGCTCACAGTTCATTTGTTTCACTTGTTTTTTCACATCGGCTGTGAGATGGGCACGCATAGAGTCACAGATCAACAGCGATGGTGATGCGTGGAAAAAACCACCTGGTCTCTTTACATACACCTCCCTCAGCCACTCTTTCATCATTTCCTCATCCATCCAGCCCTTTTCATTTGCCTTAATGATGATTCCTGCTGGAAACTTCTCTTTAGGCAAAGTCTTTCTCTTAAAAATCCCCATAGGCGGCAGTTTCTGTCCATTAGCATGGCAGCTAAGCACAACAGTAAAAGAAGACTTTTCGTGCCCCGTTGTGCGTATCGCTACCGTGCTGGTCCCCTTCTTCTCCACAGTGTGACTCACCAGGATGTCGAAAGTGAGCGGCACCTCGTCCATGTTAGCGATGTGGCACCGTTTCATGAAACGAAAACTCCAAGACGTACCTCCTTGGAAATGTTCAATTTTCATTTCTTCTGCTAGTGAAACTGCTTTTAGTCAAATGGTGACCGTCGAAACGCTTCTCCCACTCATTCTTTGCTCGATGATCCATTGCTCGAGTCTTTCCTACAACTCGGGCCATCTCGCCTTATGTCCGCGGAAACTCAGCTGCGTCTTCTTGACCTGTCGGAGCTTGTTTTCCAGCTTCCTCCACTTGCGAACCATCGATTCATTAATCTTAAATTCTCTCGCGGCTGCTCGATTTCCATGTTCCTCCGCGTAGCTGATGGCCTTCAGTTTAAACTGTGCTTCATAAGCGTGTCTCTTTCCCATTTTCAGGGTTGTTAAAACAACGATGTTCCGCATAACGCACATACCTGTCCTTTTATACAGGTATGTGCGATTGTCCCGGTATATACAATCAACGCTCACACTTCACCCTTTAGCGTTCTCATGGTGTTCTCTACTACGTCCTCCTTACAACACACAAAGGGCGCACTGCACTATAGGGCGCGCCACACTTTTTAAAAAAAAATCTAAGGCTTTTATGTGCGCCTTATAGTTGCGAAAATACGGTACCTGTTATAAACAGTCTTAAGGGCAGTCTTTGCTCATGGGCAAGACAATAACATTCTGAAATGGTCATACAAAAGGGCAAGGGGGTTGAATGATGCATGCCAGTTAGAGTTGTTTTCTTGATTTGGGATATTAATATTATCAACATGGGAAATTAAATATTCTGATCTCATGGGTTTGAGTTAATGAGCTACAAAAAGCCCAGATTACATTATAGATTTGAATTAGTAATTGAAAGTAAAGCAAGACACATACTGTGTATACTTGATTTAAAATGCACTTCATTATCACTGTTTTCTTTTAGCTGTCATTATATAATTATAATGTTGCTGCTTTCAGTGGTTCATAACACTGTAGTTTGGGGGAAGATAATCTAATTTTGTCTGTCCTCATAAGGACTCTATATTGTCCTTATGAAAACTATTTTATTGTAATATTATGAGGGATTTCACTGATCAAAGAGTAGATAAATGTTTTTGATATCGTTGTCCCTCTAAGCAATGCTGATCATCATAGTATTTTACATAAACCAATAATATTGTGAAACATTTTAGTCATTTCTATGTGCTGTATGTTTTCTGATCAAGGCAAAGCACCTTTCCTGCCACAGCCCCAATAGCATTTGTGCCACTGCCTAGAATCCACCCAAAGCCATTTAGCTTGCTAGGCACATGTACATATCACTTCACTGTGGAGTGCTTTGAAAAATGAATGTCTTCCACTGGACAAACATTTTTACTTGTTTGTCATTTGTAACAGTGTAAATGGTAAATGGCCTGCATTTGTATAGCGCTTTACTCAGTCTCTAAGGACCCCAAAGCGCTTTACACTACATTCAGTCATTCACCCATTCACACACACATTCACACACTGGCAATGGCAAGCTACATTGTAGCCACAGCTGCCCTGGGGCGCACTGACAGAGGCGAGGCTGCCGGACACTGGCGTCACCGGGCCCTCTGACCACCACCAGTAGGCAAACATTGGGTTAGTATCTTGCCCAAAGATATTTGGCATGCAGTGTGGATGTTGATGATATTCTGCTAACAGAATGAAATGAGGAGAAGGAAGAGAAGAGGCTAGCTCAAGCTAAAAAGCCAGGAAAATCCCCTGCACAGAAGCCCCAGTATGACCTTCACCACAGCCCATCACTTTTCTCAGTCCCAAAAGGAAGAAGAAGAAATGCCTGGTGCCCTGGTGCTTGGTTCTTTATTTTACAGTAATGTCAACGTTCACACGATTTTTTTCTAAAGTTGCCTCACTCGTTTTGTTCTGGTTCCACTGAACGAATTCGACCTTCATTTAATGAGATTTTTCTTCATGCAACACAGAGTGTGCCATCAGTCAGGTTTTGCTTATCCAGGGCTGTTTGGCACACCATCAGGTGCTGTAATAGAGCAGGTGCTCATGTCTCAGAGCTGTGATTGTGTTTTGAAGAGGGTATTTCCTCAAGGCTCCCCTGTTTGCTGCTCCCTCTCAGAACAGGTGGACATCTTCATGCTCGCCTGATTAAAAATAGAAATGCTGCCATTTTATTTTCTCATTATTTATTTATGAAGTTCATTGTAGTTTTTAGCTGTTTTTACATGGGGCACTTAAACCCAGTGTACAAAACATTAGGGGCAAATTCACCTGGAAAGGGCTAACAGACAAAGATAGGTAAGAACCATCATTTTTTAAGGAGCTGTAGGTAAAGCCATGCAGGCAAGGATGCTGTTATTAAAACTATACTTTGGAGAAAGGCACAGCTAAAAGTTTTAGCCTGCTCCAAGTTGTCAGACAAGTTTTATTGTTATTATTCTTGATTCAGCAGGTCTCGTAGTAACCAGGCGTCGTGGGTATAACTCATCTTTAACAAGGAGGGTAACTCTTTTTTCCATAAAGGTAGGCTTGGATAGCTTTTATCCCATAATAAAAGATATCATTATATAAAAACTGCATTTTGCATGTACTTGTATGATCATTGTCTAATATCAAAATTAGTTAGAAGATTGTGCTAGTCTAAATCTTAACTGGCCAAACATCAATCAGAAATTCTTCAGACTTTTCCAGAAGGAATTGCAGGTGTTGTATACACTTTCAAGCACTTACCAATAGTTGCCACCCTTCACTATCAGAAACAACTTTGCTCTTAGTGGCAGTGTAGGAACTGTCTTGAATATAGACTGCAGATATAGATGATTTAAAAAGAAATCAAACTGATGATAATCAAGAGTCCAAACTGAACCTTATAGGAAAATACACCGCAGAGAAATTGTTCTTGTACTGATTTGTCTATCCATAATACATAGTGAGCACTTCCTGTATTTAAGCTGTGTCTGACCTATAGCTTCTTATCAAGAGAGTTCTTTCATCCTCACACTGGTATCCTTTATCTTTCTTGAGTCTATAACCTTCAGGTATTTATCCTGCAAGGTAATAATCAATAATCGCAAGGTAGATTAAAATGTCACGGCTGTGGTGGTAGACACGTGGTGAGTGTAAGAGAGGACCCAAATGCTGACACGGGCTTGGACGTGAGCTAGCTTTATTTACACATTGGTGGCACAAACAGAAACCTAAAGGTAACCTGAACTGGGAATGACTAACAAAACTAACCTGAATGGACGACTCTGGGAGAAAACGCAGGGAAGAAACACAGACGACTAGCAACGAACACGAGAGAACACACACTATTAATACACAGACGGGAACGAGGAAACTACACACAGGAGGGAGGCACAGATGATTCTGACTGACTGAAGACGAGACTCGGCAATCTCAACACACTGTCATAAGACACAGGCCTTCACAATAAAACAGGAAACGCAGAACACAAGGAAGCCACATAACAAACCCTAAAACTAGAACTCAAGGAACACTAAAAAAAAACTTAGGAACTTGACACCATGAGAAGAAACCAAAACCCAAAAGTACAAAACTCAAAAAACACTGGGTCACTGACCCAAGACCATAACATAAAACCTGAAATCAATTTTTACATCTCAATGTATTTTGCCAGAAAAGTCAGAAACTCAGGTAAAAGCTCACACAACTATTTCCGCAACCACCAAACAGCTGAAACAGCAAATGATTAAAGAGCAGGTAAATGGAAAAAGATGTGAACACCAAGCGTGGATCATTCTCCTGACACATGGACATGCCATTGGGTGCTGAAAGCAGAGATCTCACAGATTCTGAAACTTTAGGTTTCGTCAGTCTCTCACCAAAATTTACTGAACCCAGCAGCAAAGGAAGATCAAAACTATGCCTCATGTTTGGAAAATATTGTAATAAATTCCTTGGTACGTTTGCTGTTTTGCTTCCACCACGATAAAATTGCAGTCTCTCAGTGTGCTTCAAGACCAGTTTTCCATCAAACTATCTATTTTCTGCCTCATTCACTTGATTATGATGCACCAGTCTACTGTTGTTTACAGTGCTGTCTGATGCTTTTTTTCTGTTTTTTTTTTTTTTCCAAAAAATGTCCTCCAACAAGAAAGCCTAATTTCTGCTCTTTAATAAGAAATTTTTAACTTTTTAAAATTATGCCAAATTGCAAAATGCTTAGCTGTGTCCCTAATAAAACCTCTGTAACTTTGTTCTGCTTCACTTCAGCAGCATCAGGTAATATTCACATGTTGATTCATGATTTTTTTTAAAATGCTATAAAAAGCCAGGCCACGAAAATCTCCTTCATATTTTCATTCTCCATCACCCTTGGGGGCATCTCCCATTTTGACCCCGGGACTTCCAGGTTATACTAGGCACAGCTGTTCCTGTACACTATGCCGGCCACTTGGTTATGGCGTTCCATATATGCCTTGCCTGCTTGCATCTTACACCCTGCTGTTATGTGCTGGATTGTCTCAGGAGCATCTTTACAAAGCCTGAACCAGGGGTCTTGCCTGGTGTGATAGACCCCAGCCTCCCCCCATAACAGCTGGGTAGCGTAGTGGTTAGACTACACTCTTTTGGAGCAGATGATTGCAAGTGCGATTCCCGCCTGGAGCATCTGTATCCAGTAAGTCTGTATCCGGTAAGGTCCTATATACATATGAATATATAATATGATGACTTTTCTGGTCATTGACTGAGTGAAACTGAATATGGTTTAAAAACATCAAGATGGCAACAACAAAAACACGGGGCTTGATTGGTTAGCGAAGTTCAATTTGCAACATCACTATGACTATAATTATGTTTGACACCGGATGACAATGTATTGTGTGGATACGTGGATACTATGAGGATTTCATCATGGATACATGTCTGAGAGGACAACTAGTGCTGGTGAGAAAACATAAACATAATTGTCCAATATCACACAATAAAAATCTTATTTCAGAAAAATAGGAAAAAAAGATTATTAAAGTAATTTTGATAGTAGCTCATGCAGCACTTATTAAAGAGTTTTGTTGCCTGTGAGCATCAAATAAACCAGTTCCCTGCTGAGAGTGATGATTCTAAAGAAATTAGCCATGAGGAGGATACAGCTTCTGAGAGAACAGGTAGGATACCAGTAGAAACAACAGGCCTGTTTATGAAGTGAAGTAATTGTAACCTCAGTGTACTGCATATAAAATACATTAAACAATTAAATAATAGATTTGTTGAATCAATAGCTTAATCAATCACTTATTCCATTAAATTACAGTTCCCATGGGCTTTGTTTTTATGTCATCATTACAGATGAGTTTGATGCTTGAAGGAGAAAAATCTATCTATTTTCTCTGAGAATAAGTGGGCTGGCCTTGAACATAAAACTCCTGTGCTGAAAATTGAATCTATTCCTACCTTGGTGGTCACCTAAATGTAAAAGTGTATAATTTTCTGAAGTGTGGGATGTAGTAAAGATTCTACTTGTCTTGTCTTGGGTACAGAGAGTTTTTTTTCTTCTCCCAGGAACAGAGAATGGACTGTGGAGAATCAGAAGGAGATCTCTTGGATGGCTCATGAGATTACTGTTGACAATACAGGTCCGTATGTCATAATGAAGGCAGAGATCATCAAATAGGTTCTTTGCTTTTAAGGACAGAGCACAGTGTGAAGAAGAAAACTGACCTTCATCACCAAATCTACTGCAAAAGAAAAAAGAAAGCATCTAAGCTGGAGATGTAAAAGTTCCAGAAGAAAAAATCTCTCCACTGTTTATGCTCAGACAAGTTGATGTAAAAAGTTTGTTTTCCACAGGCACTTTGTAACTGGCACTGTAAAAAGTATTGCCTTTTTTTTATGTAAGGGTACATCGATATGTAAATGGACTGTTATTTGTTCATGAGTATAGAGACATCACAGGATATGGGGTCACATACATGCAGAGCACCACCTTAAAGTTTCCATGAAACTACCATCACAGCGTGTTCTGTGTACTTTTTCTATGAACCATTTCACAGCAATCAATCAACTTACCTCTCAGCAGGAATAGAGGATCTAATGGTTGCAAGTGCATGTGGGAACGACCTGTCCAGAAGAACTGTTGTGCTGATTTGTGTGTGTGTGTGTTTCTTAAGCATATTCGGTAGTTCAGAAGTATCTTAGATTTAGTAATTAAATTTGTCTCTAAAATATTTTCCTTTTTTGACTTTTTCAATTTCAAAAGGTGAACAAGATTTATCTGTCAGAACCAGGGTCAGGGAGGGGGACTGCAGAGAAAAGAAGTACCATAGAAGGTAAATTTCATAAAGGTAAATTTATATATATTTTGTGTTCATTATCATAATTTTGAGTTTGAGTAATATACTACCTAAACAGTATAAATACAACATATTTCTTAGAGTAGTTGAGTATATGAAACCAGAGTCATGGGGTTGTCACCAGATGTTGCTGTTGCTGACTGAAGTATATTAATGAAAATTGACTGGAAAGGAAAAATGTGCTAGGAAAATGTGCATTATCAGAAGTCTCTTATCTGGACTAAGGAGCACACGAACTCGACTGTTGCTCAAAGGTCTTAAGTTCTTCTTTCAAATGAAAGCAAATTCTGAATTTCACTTGGAAACCAAGGTACCAGATTCTGGAAGAAGAGTGGAAAAGCAAAAAGTCCAATTTGTTTGAAGTCCAGTTTGGCAATCTATTATCATTTAATAGAATAGAATAGAATAGAATAGAATAGAATAGAATAGAATAATCCTTTAATTGTCCCACAAGGGGAAATTTCGATGTAACAGCAGCAAGAAAGACACATATACAAACAAACAGGACACAGGACACAGGACAGAAACATACACAATTTTTACATATTTACATCAAGGACAATGGTTACCAAAAATAGAGTACTGTACCGTTATTACATTAAATAGAATTAAATACAGATAAGAGGCAAACCCAGGTTGTACTGTGAATTGGTTGATAAAATAGTGCAAGTTACAGCGCTGATGTAAACTAGAGATGGCACGATACCACTTTTTTATGTCCGATACCAATATCATAAATTTGGATGTCTGCTGATACCAATATGATTCCGATATAGTGTATTTTATAACCAATAAAACTGTTTTTTTAATATCTTGCTGCATTTTGTAAAAGTTCATACTCAAGTTTTTTTAAAAAAAAAACAAAACACTAAAGCTATTGTTATATCTGTATGGAAAAAATACACTGCACCCAAAATATTTCACAGCAATACACTGTTCCAAAAAATAGTAATGTCAAAGTATCTTACTGTATATTTTACAGTTTTGTACTGTCTTTCTAGAATATCATTAAATTTACATAAGTAGACTGTGATTTTACATGTCAAAGGTAAAATAACATAACATCACTGTAAATATAGTAAAACACAATTTACTTGTTTTGTAAATATATTGTTTTTGTACATATGCATATTCAGATTGTAAAAATACATTCAGAAATGTATCATAATTTCACAAATATTTGTCTGTTATGTGAGAGAATGATCTGTTAAATTCAAATGTAATACTATGGAAAAATATATAAAATGATCGAAAAGTAATGAGAATAATCAATAATTAAAGGAGTATTTGAATTATAATTTTGCTGAAAATTTCATGTCATCTAGGTCTGATTAAATAATTCAGAGGTAACAAGTGAACATATAATTAATAGGAATAAAAACTAAAAAAAACATATAAAACATTGCACGGCCACACTGTGCTAATTATATATTTTAAAAAATAAATGTAGAAGTAGGAATTGCAATTAATATAAATCTCAAAGTATTCACAACATTCCTCAACAGAAATAGGCCTCTGTCACCTGGGATGAGGGTGTGGCCATGAAAACAATGTGACATGCCATTGGATGTTGGGACACATAATAACATGACGCTAAGCATCGGCCAATGAATGTGAACTAACAACCACAAGGTCGCGGGTATGGCTGTACTAGGGTATATTAGACTTAATAGTTACTATATAGAGTAATGGACTTCTATACATTTTACATCAGATTAAAACTTTGGGTGTAAGATTCAGATAATTATTTATTAAAAGCTAGACATTTTAAATGAGAATAAGAAAGAAAACTATGTCTTTGTGCCCCCCTTTTCCCTGTTAATGCCCTACCTGCCCTCCTGGCTAAACTTTGATAGACCTGCCCCTGCACAGTTACCAGCCGTCAGCTACGTAGAAAAGAATCCTCGTATAGAAACTAATATTAAATAAATTCTAACATCAGCTTATCAAGCTTAAACGTGCTGCTGTTGTTCAGCCGCTGGTTTCCTCTTTCTGGTGCAAAGTGGGCCAAAAACAAAAAAGAGAGACGGGGAGTCGTGACAGAAAAGCCGATCGGAGATTTCTGGCACGCCACAGCCGCTCTATCACGTGACGCATACTGCTCCGACGTGCTAAGGTTATGAGCTGAGTTACACCATGTCGCAAGTTTTGTGAAGTGCTTTTGTGATATTTAATGGATCGGATTCCATTTTTTATTTCTCTCCGATATCCGATCCAGTAATTTAGGTCAGTATCGGACCGATACCGATATGTAATATCGGATCAGTCCATCTCTAATGTAAACCTCTGTGTTTGTTGGGAGCAGTTTTGATTGTACAGTCTGACAGCTGCAGGGAGGAAGGACCTGCGGAAACACTCCTTCATGCATCTAGGATGCAGCAGTCTGTCACTGAAAGAGCTCTGCAGTTCAGCAGGTAGAGTCTGCTCTGACCCTTCCTGTAAAGAGCATTAGTGTGGTGGCTTCAGTCCACCCAGGTACCCAAGTACCTATACGAGTCCACTATCTCAATGTCCACTCCCTGAATGTTCACCAGTGTCAGTGTGGTGGGTCTGCGTCTCTGGAAGTCCATCACCAACTCCTTGGTTTTCCCGGCATTGATCAGCAGGTGGTTCTGCTGGCACCAGTCCACAAAGTCCAGAGTCCACTGTCTGTACTCTGAGCTGTCCTCACCTGTGATGAGGTTGACTATGGCAGAGTCACTAGAGAACTTCTGTAGGTGGCAGCTTGGGGAGTTGATGGAGAAGTCTGCAGAGGGTGAAGAGGAACGGCCCCATGTCCTCACATACTGTGGGCGTTCTGTGAGGTAGTCCAGTATCCACTGGGACATGTGGTGGTCCACTCCCGATAGCTCGAGCTTGTCCCTCAGAAGTCGTGGTTGGATGGTGTTGAAAGCACTGGAGAAACCAAAGAACATGATCCTCACAGTGTTCCAGGCTTCTCCAGGTGAGTCAGAGCTCGGTGCAGGAGGTAGATGATGGCATCCTCCACCCCGATGCCAGGCTGGTAAGCAAACTGCAGCGGATCCAACGAAGACCTCACCAGGGGGCGCAGATGGTTTAGAACCAACCTCTCGAGGGTCTTCATCAGATGTGATGTCAGGGCTACCAGCCTGTAGCTGCTGAGGTCCTTGGGATGGGAGGTCTTTGGTACCGGTACCACACAGGAGGTCTTCCACAGCTGTGGAACTTTCCCCAGCGAAAGGCTCAGGTTGAACAGGTAACCTAGAATGCCACAAAGTTCATCTGCACAGCACCTCAGGAGCCTGAAACTGATGCCATCAGGACCTGCAGCCTTCCGCACCTTGATCTTGCAAAGCTCATTCCTCATGTGAAGTGCTGAGATAGAGAGAGGGGATTTCAGGGAACGGGGGTGTATGTTGGAGTCACAGAAGGCGGGGGTGGGTGTGATGGCTGAGAGGTGTGAAGTCTTGAGGTGAAAGACGGGCAATCCCTGAAGATGAGGGAGATTGCAGTAGGGGGGTTGGTGGTGGTTGATCAAACCTATTAAAATATTTATTTAGGTCATTCACCCACCCCAAGTCTCCCGCAGCCTGGGGGGTTGGTTTTTGTCCTGAGATTGTCTTCGGGCTGTTCCAAACCCCTCTGATGTTGTCCTGTTGCAGCTGCTCTTCCAGCTTCCTCCTGTAGTTTTCCTTCCCTCGCCTTATCTTCCATTTCAGCTTCTTCTGGACAACTCTCAGCTCCTGTTTGTCTCCAGATCTAAAGACTCCTTTCTTCTCCTTGAGGAGAGCCTTAATTTCAGGATTTATCCATGGCTTGTTGTTAGAAAAACACCGTACCTTTGTGCTGGGTACGGTGTTGTCCACACAGAACTTCATGTAGTCTGTGATGCTGTTGAGGTCATCCTCCAAAGGGCTGCAGAGGTTGTCCCACACAGTAGAATGCAAACAGTTCTTCAGGGCCATTTCCTAACTGTGCGTTTCACAACTGGTTCTCTGTGTACTACAGGTTTATACACAGGCTGGAGATGAACCAGGTTGTGATCTGAGACCCCAGGGGAGGGAGAGGTGATGAGCTGTATGCCTCCTTGGTGTTGGCATACAATAAGTCCAATGTTTGATTGTCTCTGGCATGGCAGGTGACATACTGGGTGAAGGTGGGGAGAATGGAGGACAGGGAGATGCCCCCAGAGATCAGGTAAAGGGCCCGAGGGTGCTGGGATTGGAGTCTGCTTGTTACAGTGTGCAGGACCTCACAGGCTGCTGCAGTGTTAGCAGAGGGCAGGACATACACAGCTATCATAATGACGTGTGTAAACTCTCGCGGTAGATAACTGCTAGCAGCTCAATGTCCTTACAGCATAGCGTCTCTTTGATAGATAAATGCCCATAGTTACACCATCTATTGTTCACAAACACAGCCAAACCCCCTCCTCTCTTCTTACCACTCTCTGTTGTTCTGTCTGCCCGGATCAGATGGAAACCCTCTATGTTTATGTGTGAGTCCAGAGTTAGCACGGTTAGCCACGACTCTGTGAAGCACATCAAGCTGCACTCTTTGCAGCTCCTCTGATGTCGGGTTAGAGCCGCCAATTCATCCACTTTTTTGGGGAGCAATCTCATGTACCCAATAATAACAGATGGCTGGTACCTCCTAACCTTACTGCGATGCCCAATCCCGGCCTGAGTATCGCGTCTTTTCCTCCTCACCTTTGCGGGGGATGTTGGCTCGCTCGGCGGTAGGCAGAACAGCGGAGGCCCTGAGGGCTTACAGCTGATCCCTGCTTTAAACAATGGGAGGTCGGACCTCCACGCGCTCTCCGGACACAGATGCCGCAAAAAAAAAGATAAAAAACACGATTGTCCATAAAATTCTGAGCTCCATTGTGGAGTAGTACACTCCACAATATAAAAACCAGAACAAGAAACACAATAAAAGCAAAGAAAGAGATAAAAGGACTCGGTCGGGTAGGAGCTGCTGATACTGGCTGCCAGCTCAGAGCGGCGCCCGAAGGTCGCCCACCTCATCTTCAGGTGTTAGTGGTGGTTAGTTGACAGCATTTTACAAAGTGCCAAGTTAAACCAGCCATCCACCAGGAGATTTTACAGAAGTACATGCTTCCATCAGTTGAGAAGTTTTACAAAGATGCAGAATTCCTTTTTCCACAGGACCTAGCATCGGCCCACAGTGCCAAAACTACTACCAAATGGCTCACTGACCGTGTTTTTTACTATCCTTGACTGAACCCCATAGAAAATCTATAAGGTACTTTGAAGAGGAATATGAGGCAATCAGTAACACCTCAGCAGTGCCACAAAGCTGATCCCATGTCCACTTATCCCATGGATTGATGGCTTTAAAGACTTCACTTTACATTAAATGAATTTAGAATATATGAATGTTTACTTTTTTTTAAATTAAATTCTAATAAAAGACCTTTACATGTGCTTACAGTATAGTACTTACCCTCCAGAAAAACACAGTTAGGTCACTTCAATGTAAAATTAGAACAAATTTTCAAGTTCAGGATGATAAAAAGATTGATATTTGATGAATGGTGACCTTAGGAGATTTTAAAGTAATTTATGCACTATATGTACCAGATGTGCCGAGGAAGATAAAGCCCAGGCTCATATAGTGTGCCTTTCATAATGGTGTCCTTTTAAACAGAATTCTGTGACTCATATTACTGAAAAACAATGATTTTGCAGAGTTTTTGTGGTGCCCTGCTTCCTCCAAAATTCATTTTGAGTCAAGCAAAACTGTTTTCAGTTACATCTTTGATGATTACCACTAGAACACCATAAACAGTCTCATAAACTGTCTTGCCGTGAATTTTACCTGTGGCTGTTTTATTTTATTTTTTTCAGGTTACCTGTCTGGGCATAAATAAACATGTTAGCTTCTGCTTTCTAAAACTGTTTTGTCAGAATGCTGGAGTGATAGAGGAATTGACATAGGCTGAGAAATAACCTTAGCGCTGTGAAATGATAAATATTCAACATAGGCCTACTTGTTCATGATCCTTAGTCATTTCCTAAAACCCTAAAGATATGGGTTGTATGATCAAGTTCTATGAAAAGGTATGACATGCTGTATATGGAGCACTCTGCTTTATGCCTGTGTGCACTTCATGTTTTATTTACCTCTCAGAAGGAATAGGCAGCTGCAAGGACGGTGCATGGGCTCCATGGCACCTGATTTGTGTGGCTTGGGGATATGCCTGCCTGATATTATTTGGCTCATATAATTATAATTATAATTTCAAACACACTTGAAGATCCATTGTTGGAGTTGTGAGTCTTCATTAGCAGTAATAATATCCAGCTTGACCCTGTTGATGACTACATGAGTACTACTATGAGATGGAGGCCTATCAACTAGGAAAAAAAGGTGCTGCTGCTGCTTTTGACACAATGACAGACAACAGAGAAGGTGCAAGATAGGCCATTGAATGTGAGAAATAAGGAAAAAGCAAAACTAAGAAGATCTCTATGATCAACAGTCCATATTAGTTTTGGACTTTACTTTTGTAATACACCTTAAAATATTCTTTACTCTTTTGATTTCCTCTGTGGAGTGACTTTTATTTTACTCAAGAAACTTTCAATGAAATTCCAAAGAACATTTATGCTTGTTCCTGTGCAATTTGTCTTAATCAGTCAGTATTAAGATAACTGATAAAGCAGGGACTGTCACCATGGCAATCTGAATAAACAAATTGTATTTTAACCCAAATTACTTTGGGGTTAAAATATTTTAATAGCTTTTAATACCTTAAACCTAAACAAGTGACATATCTGAAACTAAAAACATCTTACAAATGACTGAAAAATATGACGTTTTCATTCCAGAAACCAAAACGACTTTCTCCTGCACTCCCATGAAACCTCCATAGAAGTGATAGAAGTTGTGTTCAAGGACACAAAATAACAAGGTGAAATTCATGTCGAGGAATTGAAAAAAATAAATGAATAAGATAAGTCTCCAGCAACAGGAAACAGTAGATTAAACGTCATGACTGCATTGGGGACTGGTTGGTTCTTTGGTTTTATGGTTATTGTAAAGAATCTATACAGAACCACCTATGTACCCAGGTGATCGTTGTACTTTTGGGCATTTGATTTAATTATTTATTCCACTGGTTTCACAGTTGTTTTGTTATTTAAATGACTTACAGTACATAGAACACTTCATTGTAATGGTGCAATATGGTCTTGTGTAAGTTGCATCCCTGTTTTGACAGATACTACAGCTGGCACAGAGTGTGTGAGACTGAGTTGTGTGCAAATGGAGCAGTAAATAGTTAATACTTACTAATTTTCATTGCCCTTTGCCATAAACATTGTTGTGAATAGCAGAGCTAAAGAAAAGTGGAAGTAAATTTTTCTAGAAAATTTGGTTAATATTGGTTCAGATTTTTCACTTTATGACAATCAATGTCATTTTCTGTTAAATGAGAGGCTTTCATTAATAATAATAAAAAAATGAATGATAATAAATATGTAATACTACCAAATAATATCTTTGTGTCTAAGGGGTGATAGTGACATGGTCCTGTCACAATTCAGAAAATATCCACAAATTTTCAAATTGTATTAAATTATTATTAATATTATATTATTGAACTTTTAGCCTAATTTTCATATCACATTTTCATTTTAAAATCATAATTTAAAACATTAGAAACCAAGTTTAAAGTTAAGGTTATTGAAAAAGAAAATGAATAAATAATCACAAACCTGAATTTCCGCATTCCACATTACTAAAACTTTATCCATGTTGCATAAATGATGATGTCAGGGCTCCAACTTCAGTGTTGACTCATGCCTCATGAATATCCGTGCTTCAGAGTAACCTGTGCATTTGTGCTGATGAAGGCATTTACAGAAAGCTTCTGGTGGTGTCAAGGTTGTTGGCAATGTGCTGGCTGCATTGTGCTGATGCATACACTTAATGCACTACTATTATTGGCTCCTTGGGCATCACGACGAGTGAGTGAGCACATATGCACTGTTAAAGGGTACTATGCTTATGTTTAACGCATAATAAGACTATTCCAAAACCCTGATCAAAATTTGGAAGTCAAGTTGTATCAACAATCACTGGTACAATGTTGCCAAGCAGCATTCCAACTAATTTTAAATGGGCCAACAACATTTTAAAGCTAGTTAAATATTGCTCGCCATATTTGGGGGGAATTATTCTGTTTGATGTAACAATGCAATAAAAAAGGGGAAAAGAAGAAATATTATTGAGTGCTAATACTGTATGTGAACATAGACATCACAAAGCTGGACCTGATAGAGAGAATGTTGTCAGCCACGTGGAAATTTGTGTTTCCTTTGAAATAATTGCATGCTGTAAACGACTAATAAAATTTTGTATTTGCTTGTGTTGCCCATAACTGTTAAATGAAATTATGAATACAGAGCATTTCAGATGAGTTGAAAGTGAAATTTCTATTGGACTTGCAGATGTGTACCAAACCTGAAACCAGTAAGGTTATATGTCTGTCTGTCCATCCATTATCTGAACCCCTTATTTAACTAAGGGTTGTGAGTTAAATATACTTGCAAATTTGGGGAGAATAGATTTGCTTACATCATCATCTCCATCTACAGACTATTTGTTATTTGGACTCCACCACTTCTTCGCTGACAGTCTGGACTTTCAGTATGGTGACTGGCACATTGCCTATAAATATTCCTTCAATATGAAGAGTGAAAATAAACTAAAGATAATTATTTTTGAATGCTCGGGCACCAAGTGAAGTTCTTGGAAAACATGCAAAAATGACATTATAGATAGTGAAGAAAATGACAAAGTCATTTGTTTTTTATTACTGTATATACCATACAGTGCTTTTACTCTCACAAACATGCTACTGACTTGGCTGTAACAATGTATCAGGTTTTTTACCTATTTTTTTTTCTAATATTATAGTTTTCTCCGTTTTTTGTAAAATATTCTGCTCTGCTGCCATGTTGGTGAGTCATCATATGCTGCCAACACCACCTCTTCTTATGTAAACATGCTTCTAAATTGGGAAAACACTGGGTTGACTTACTGAGTTGACAACACCTTCACATAGCATCAACTGTTTTCCCAAGTTTTGGCAATCAGGTTGCTCTATAATGACTTAGACATTACATAGTTAATATGTCACAGCGTAGAGCACTCAAACAGCCATCCGTTACCATATTTTGCCATATCTGACTTTTTAAACTTAATGCATCATATTCATACAGCCTTGAAAAAATAAACTGCGCTAGGCATTGTTTTAATTTATAGATGGGATGGTTTTGACATGTCTTATATTTGGAGAATATAATCACAGACAGATACACACTAAAGCAGAAACAAGCACACACACACACACACACACACACACACACACACACACACAGTGCCTCTAAGGATGGTAGGAAACATGAAGCATCACGTCTGAGTCACAAACAAATCGATTACTGTGTCCTCTTCACTTTTCCTCACGGTGCTCAGGGGCCGGACGGCAGTGGGGAACCCTGTAGGAGTCAATAAGCTCAGATATCTGACACACACCGCTGACGACAACAATAGCAAGGCAAGCTGTGTGTGTGTGTGTGTGTGTTTAGGAAAGATGGAAATAAATAATAGTCAAGTAGTCAAATCCTTAACAGAGACCTCCAATAAACTGGTTTTAGGCTAGCACAGACTGTTTATGGGCTAATCTGAATATCAGTTTTAGCTCAGTAAAATGGCCCTCAAATGACTTCACCTCCATCAAATGCTCCCCCCCCCCCTTTCTTTCCTCCACTGTTTTTCTCTCCCATTTACTCTCTAAGTGACCGCTACAAAATAAATGCTCTTCTGCAGACATAAAAAGTGACTTCATTTGCCCGAGTGATGTGCACATACTGCACTACAAGGCTTAATGGATACTCAGGGAATGACATACATTATACATTATGTGTGTGGTGAGGTTCATGTGAGGATCATGTGACCTGGGAATGTTTTTGAAACCTTGTTGGAGAAGGGTTTAAAAGACTGGAGCCAGATTTATGCACTGGAAGGGAAAATTATGTTGTGACACTTAAAATCAGAATCAGAATCAGAGAGACTTTATTTATCCCCAAGGGGCAATTAAGATATAACAGAGCAGCATGACATTAAAAATAATATGTGACATAACCCTTAAGTGCGCCTATTAAAAGACATTTATTGGTGTTTAAACAGTGTAATTAAGCCTTAAGCAATGCATTGTAATAAATTCTTATCTAAAACAGTGGCGAAGACCATCATTACACAAGTGAAGGCTGGCCGCAAAACACTTGACAGGGAGGTCAGTTTACCTGTAGGCATGTCCAGTGTCATTTCAGGGTTATATTCTCTTATTGTTTGTTCCTAATTTTTGCTTTAACATGTTTATAGTCTCATCCCAGTTATTTCTTCTTTGCCTCATATTTTACTGATGTTTGATGATCATCGAAATAAGGTTGCATTTCCTGTGGCTTGTTTTATATTAAAAGCTTTAAAAGGAATTCTGAGAAAAGTTTGAGTTTGTTAGGATGGTTGAAATAACTCAAAGTGAGCAGCAAAACTTTTTATTATGACTAGCAACCATAGACCGCATGTAAAAGATGGATGCCACAGTGACATCAGTGGTTTTGTACCCTGGCTCTCACCCTATTGTAGCTAGGATAGGCTCCATCCCCCTGATAAGGATAAGCGGAAGAGAATGAATGAAAGAATGAATGAACTATTAAAAAAAAGGGTTACCAAAAGCAACCAAATTCAAGTGTCCAAGTTTGTGTATTCTTTAAATTCAGTGTTATTTTGCTTGTTTTTTAAAAAAAGGTCCATCCACAATTTGTACGTAATTAATGCATGTAGGGTGTAAACTGTCTAGCAATATAAGCCACGTCATGAAAAGGAGTGTAATAACATGATTTATTGATGTATGAGGATCAGAAAAGGTTGTTTTTATTGCTTAAAGGGGAACACAGTACTTGTTTTTTGTTGTTGAATGAATTATTCATTTCCATAGTTCCACATAGTTCCATTTCCTACATTTAGGTACATTTACGTATTAGTACCACTTTGAGAGCAATGCATCACAGGCTGGACTTACTTGAAGCTTTTTGCTATTTTAGTCACTGCTTTTAGGCTATTCACTCATTCACATTTCCCTCTTACTTCTATTCATGACTCAGCATCACTCATGCAAAAGTCACTGAGCAAAAAGTCACCTTTCCCTACAGCTGTAGGGACGAGTAGGTGATGATGGCTTTTCGACTGGACCTTAATCTACCTTTGATTGGGTGGAGTGCACCATTAGGATAGGGGATTCCTGTTGATTTATTCCTCAACAGCAGTGTCCGTAAAAAACATCTGTCAGCACTCCATTCCAAATGACCAGCCTGTGAGACCAGGGAGAGACCAGCCAGCCTTTGAGGGAAGCTCATTCCTGCTGGTTTCTGCAGTGTCATTCTTTATGTCACTACCCAGAGCTCATGGTCATAGCTGCTGCCCTCTGCTGGTCATTAGAAAGAATGGAGCACTTCAGTATCGTTGGGCTAACACATGAATTATACTCTTGCGTTAGATCTGCATCGTAACTTACACCATAACCGGAAAACCATTTTGGCACCACGCCGCAACCTTCTACGTAACCTGATGTGCATCTACGTGTCAGGTCAACACATACAACAATGACTTAAATGGTGTACGAGTTTCCAGTTACTACGTAAGTTAGGACATAAATTTCCCGCAAGTATAAATCAAGCTTAAATCAAGCATTAACACCAAGACTTAACACCCTTGTGAGATGTCCTACGAGATGTGTCCTCTTACACTTTGAGCTGGAATCCTATATTTGTTGACGCTGTTACCTACTGTCACAATAAATGCTATATGATATAGCAGAAAGATGATTTCAGCTGTTTTAGCCTGCTTACACTTGTTGCAAGCTGTTTTACAACCCACCTCCATCACAGGTCTACCTTTCTGGCTTAATCAGTGTCATATCTGTTATCACTGATGCCTCCTCTATAATGTGATTTATTTAACATGTTTTTGGTAATATAGTGGCCTTGACTTAGCTTAAAAGCATTATGCAATAAACAAATGAACAAACAAAACAACAACAAAATGACAGCAAAGACAACAATAACCTCAAGATAACAAAGAAAACAATACCTCTTTTAGATACACAAAAACTACAGAAAAGTTTAGAGACCAGAAGAACAGGTTTAAAAAGAGAAGCAAAAAGAGTTGCTTCAGTGTCTACAGTTTTCTTTGTTTTGTTTTTATTTTGGGTTTTCAAAATGAATGGAAAAAGGGATCAACATCGATACAACGAGACATAAATTAATCACTACCAAATACAAAGCAACCAATAAGTACTTCTTTTTAGTCATCATTTTTTATCATAATCATGTCACAGAAAAGATAACTGTTTGTATAAAGCCAGTGTGCTGCTAGATTCATGGTACAGATAAAAATACAGATCCTAAATGCAGATGACAATTATATTAAAGCAAGAATAAAAAAATAAACAAAAAAACAAAAATGAGCTCTGTGTCAGCCTGGCATTCAGACTCTATGTCAGCGTCACACGTTCTCAAATGTGCATCCGGTTGCAAATATCTAAACAGCCACCAACCACAAAAGGAGACATTTTTAGATATTTTTCAAGCTACGGTGCCATAATCAATTACCAGAGATATGAATGGTTGTTACGCACAGTCAAATTGCTGGTGACACATTGACAGCGTAGCTAGCAGCACCAACAGCAATTTTATCACATCCCTACTCCTCCCAATTACTCATTTTAAGCAACGACCTGCTCCCGGTAATCACAAGGTAGTTAGAAGGTGCACTGTTATTTAAACTCAATGTGATCACATTAGTCCGTGCTTATCTGTGCTTGACACCATCCATCTTACCTAAATCCAACAAATTCGTACTGTGTTCTTTAAATATTGAGTGAATCTGACGTTAAGGCAATGAAACAGTGTGTTGTTACATTTGATACCTCAACATTTCTACATATTATTCAGTTTAATGTGTCAAAACAGTGTTATGTCAGTAACTTTTGGCAGGCTGTAATAAAGTAATAAATCATACTTTCTGTCAAGGCGGTGTAGCTGACAGTTCGATTTATCACTGCACATGGTTCAACAATAAGACAAGGTCTTCTTGTGAGACACACATCTCTTTCGTATGGATGCTATTTAGCAATGATAGGTGGGTGCCTTGTTGATCTGGCCTGTGCAGCTGCAAATAAAGAAGGCTGGTAAATAAAAGATTTGCATGGGTGCAATGTAGGAATCCAAATCGTAACTAAATCTTTTCTTTATATTTTATAAAGTGTGTACTGAAACAAATAAAAAATCAGTTGCATGCAATAAAGTTTTATTTGCGCAACATTTGTTTTCTAACTTATATGTACTGTGACGCAGACAGCTGACCTGAGCGCATACACGCACCACCACCATTAGATTCTACACTGGCTCACAGGACAAGGCCACATTCCTGTCCTGCCAGAAGAGAAGAGAAACTTCAGAGTCTTCATGCAGTTCAACCACACCTGTCATATTCCGTATGACAGGGGTCTCAAAATCTAGTCCTCAAGGGCTGGTGTCATGCAAATTTTCCATGTGTCCCTGGTGCAACACACTTGAATACAATTAGTAGGTCATTAGCAAGGTTATTATCGTTAACGAAAACTAATGAAATAACAAAAACTAGAAGTGAAAAAACATTTTTGTTAAGGGAAATAAAAATAAAAACAAAAAAAGGAAAACTAACTAAAACTATAATGAGTGTTCACAAAACTAACTAAAATTAACTGAATTTATAGCAAAAATATCTTTAGTTTTCTTGATGTGTGCGTGTCATACAGTAGTCAAGGGTGAAAATGAAGTTTAGTTTACAGATTTTTTTCTTGCTGTGTCTCATTATGCCAGCAGGTGGCAAGTACGTTAGTCGAGTCGTCTGTGTTGCTGCTCCGTCCACGCGCAGAATCATGTCAGGAAAAGTTGGGAGCCAGAGTCCAATTTGGGATTACTTTGAATATGACTGTGTTTTGGATAAAGCAAGTGTCTTGTAGTGGAAAGAGACAAATTATGAGGGACATTTCTAAAGGGAAAAAAATCCCACAAACCTTAAAGTGCACTTGAAAAGCTCACACAAGAAGGCTAACCTAGCTTACCTTGAGAAGGTAAGGGAGCACACTCAACCCTCATCCCCAGAAAACAGAAGCTAACCCCAGGCAAGGCAGCGTGATGCATCCCGAGACAACAGGACGGGGATATCTACATAACTGTGTGAGTCAATTGCCTTCAAAAAGTTTATCAATTCACTTGAACCAAAATTACGAACACCCGGTGCTGCGAGAGTTAATAGTCTCATTGGGGCCAAGATATACATTTTATAGTTGCCTGGTATCAATGGTTGTTCATCTGCCTTTATTTATTTATTTATTTAAAGAACCCATAGGTGGGAATGTGAGTTGTCTGTCTCTGTGTGTTAGCCCTGCGACAGACAGGCGACCTGTCCAGGGTGCAGTATGGTAGCTGGAATAGCAACATACCCAAGGATGAGCAGAATGACTGATATGAAACTGGGATTTTGTTACACTTAATTATTGCAAACACAACTAAAACTATAACTGAAACTAATCAAAACTAAACTGGAACTAAGGATTTTCAAAAAAATAAAAACTAAACTAAACTATAAAATTGAAAATCTGAAGTCAAAACTAAATAAAAATAAAAACTAATGAAAATTGCAAAACTATTAAAACCCTGGTCATTAGCAAGAGTATAGAACTTGACTGCGTGGTGAGGTGGCAACCCCTAACCCCACTCAAGTAAATTTAAGTAAATGTATTTGGAAACATATACTTCTAAAAATACTTTTATTGCACCATGTTCATTCACTCATGAGCTGCTGTAACATGAATCAAATGGCTGAATTGCCAACTCAGCATGCAGTCAAGTTCTTTAGTCTTGCTAATGACCTATTAGGTGTGTTGCAACAGGGACACGTGGAAAAGTTGCAGGACAGCGGCCCTCGAGGACTGGAGTTTGAGGCTATGTCCCAATTCAGGGTCTGCACGCTTGAAGTACGGATTTTAAGTGCGATTACGTCACTGGCATGCAACGACGGCTGTCCCAATTCGAAGTGTACTTCAAATGCGTACTCCAAATGCGCCGTCGATTTCCCCAAATATAAAGCGTGGTCCGGTGCACGCTTCGTGGTCCCATATATCCCACAATTCATAGCGCGGCGGTGGGTGTGGATAATTTTGCCGCAAAATACGGCAGAAGGGAGCGGCCAAAGAGTGAACTGTCAAAAGTAAGTGAATATGATGTCACTTATTTATGTGTGAATGTTTAATAACGAAGAACATTAAAACATCACTGTTGGCCACATGTCGGCAAAGTTGTGGGACATTAGTGATGTTTGTACTTTCAGCGTTAACTTGGTTTTAAAGCCTCTACTTCAATATATATATATATAGTTGACCTTAATCTTACAGAGAATGTGATGATTTCATGGACAATTAAAGTCAGTCATATATCCACAAACACAACAAGCTGAAAGTCAGTGATGCTGCTCGGTTTGCAGTCCTGAATATCACGGTACAAGCAGGATTCACTGCACTGTTAATGCTAGCTATGTTATATTGCTGCCTCTGTTCGGTGGTGTCGAGCCAAACGGAGTTTAACGTGTGTTTGAACGAGCTGATGGTTCACTCGTTAAGCTGAATAAAAGATGCTTTAATCACAGGAGTCACACATGTGTCCACTGTACCATCTGGGAACTCTTCTTGTTTAGCACTCGTAATAACACAAACACAAAATCCTCCTTTCAATTCAATTCAATTCAATTTTATTTATATAGCGCCAAATCACAACAAATGTCGCCTCAAGGCGCTTCATAGATACAGAGAAAAGCCCAACAATCATATGACCCCCTATGAGCAAGCACTTTGGCGACAGTGGGAAGGAAAAACTCCCTTTTAACAGGAAGAAACCTCCGGCAGAACCAGGCTCAGGGAGGGGCGGCCATCTGCTGCGACCGGTTGGGGTGAGAGAAGGAAGACAGGATAAAAGACATGCTGTGGAAGAGAGACAGAGATTAATAACAGATATGATTCAATACAGAGAGGTCTATTAACACATAGTGAGTGAGAAAGGTGACTGGAAAGGAAAAACTCAATGCATCATGGGAATCCCCCGGCAGCCTACATCTATTGCAGCATAACTAAGGGAGGATTCAGGGTCACCTGGTCCAGCCCTAACTATATGCTTTAGCAAAAAGGAAAGTTTTAAGCCTAATCTTAAAAGTAGAGATAGTGTCTGTCTCCCGAATCCAAACTGGAAGCTGGTTCCACAGAAGAGGGGCCTGAAAACTGAAGGCTCTCCCTCCCATTCTACTTTTAAATACTCTAGGAACAACAAGTAGGCCTGCAGAGTGGGAGCGAAGTGCTCTAATAGGGTGATATGGTACTACAAGGTCATTAAGATAAGATGGGGCCTGATTATTTAAGACCTTGTATGTGAGGAGCAGGATTTTGAATTCAATTCTGGATTTAACAGGAAGCCAATGAAGGGAAGCCAAAACAGGAGAAATATGCTCTCTCTTTCTAGTCCCTGTCAGTACTCTTGCTGCAGCATTTTGGATTAACTGAAGGCTTTTCAATGAGTTTTTTGGACATCCTGATAATAATGAATTGCAGTAGTCCAGCCTGGAAGTAATAAATGCATGAACTAGTTTTTCAGCATCACTCTGAGACAGGATATTTCTAATTTTAGAGATGTTGCGCAAATGGAAGAACGCAGTCTTACATATTTGTTTAATATGTGCGTTGAAGGACATATCCTGGTCAAAAATGACTCCAAGGTTCCTCACAGTGTTACTGGAGGCCAAGGTAATGCCATCCAGAGTAAGAATCTGGTTAGATACCATATTTCTAAGCTTTTCAGCGCCGAGTACAATGACCTCAGTTTTATCTGAGTTAAGAAGCAGAAAGTTAGTGGCCATCCAAGTCTTTATGTCTTTAAGACATTCCTGCAGTTTAACTAATTGGTGTGTGTTATCTGGCTTTATGGACAGATAGAGCTGGGTGTCATCTGCATAGCAGTGAAAATGTATGCTATGTCTTCTAATGATGCTGCCTAGGGGAAGCATGTATAATGTAAACAGAATTGGTCCTAGCACTGAACCCTGTGGAACTCCATAATTAACCTCAGTGTGTGAAGAGGACTCTCCATTTACATGCACAAATTGGAGTCTATTAGATAGATATGATACAAACCACTGCAGTGCAATACCTGTAATACCTACAGCATGTTCTAATCGCTCTAACAGGATATTATGGTCAACAGTATCGAATGCTGCACTAAGGTCAAGAAGGACAAGCACAGAGATGAGTCCACTGTCAGAGGCCATAAGAAGATCATTTGTAACCTTCACTAAAGCTGTTTCTGTGCTGTGATGAACTCTGAAACCTGACTGAAACTCTTCAAATAAACCATTCCTCTGCAGATGATCTGTTAGCTGTTTGACAACTACTCTTTCAAGGATTTTTGATATGAAAGGAAGGTTGGAGATTGGCCTATAATTAGCTAAGACTGCTGGGTCTAGAGATGGCTTTTTGAGTAAAGGTTTAACTGCAGCCACCTTGAAGGCCTGTGGTACATAGCCGATTATTAGAGATAGGTTGATCATATATAAGATCGAAGAATTAATCAATGGCAGGACTTCTTTGAGCAGTTTTGTAGGAATGGGGTCTAAAAGACACGTTGATGGTTTGGAGGAAGTAATTATTGAAGTTAACTCAGAAAGATCGATTGGAGAAAAAGAGTCTAACTTAACATCAATGGAACTAAGAGTAGCTGTAGATAATATTACATCTGTGGGATGATTATTGGTAATTTTTTCTCTAATGATAAAAATTTTATTTGTGAAGAAGTTCATGAAGTCATCACTAGTTAACGTTAAAGGGATGGTTGGCTCAAAAGAGCTCTGACTTTTTGTCAGCCTGGCTACAGTGCTGAAGAGAAACCTGGGGTTGTTCTTATTTTCTTCAATCAGTGATGAGTAGTAAGCTGTTCTGGCTTTGCGGAGGGCTTTCTTATAAAGCAACAAACTATTTCTCCAGGCTAAATGATGATCCTCTAAATTTGTGACACGCCATTTCCTCTCCAGATTACGAGTCATCTGCTTTAGGGTACGTGTTTGAGAATTATACCACGGGGTCAGGTACTTCTGATTAGAGACCTTAGTTTTCACCGGAGCTACAGTATCCAGAGTCGTACGTAGTGAGGAGGTGAAATTATTAACAAGATAATCGACCTCTGTTGGGGTAGCGTTCAGATAGCTGCTCTGCTCTGTGTTGGTACAGGGCATTGACGATGATAACAGTGGCTGGATTATATTCTTAAACTTAGTTACAGCGCTTTCAGAAATACATCTACTTTGATAAAGTCCACTCTCCACTGCTGCGTAATCAATTATTGTAAATGTAAATGTTATCAAGAAATGATCAGACAGGAGAGGGTTTTCAGGAAACACTGTTAAATGTTCAGTTTCTATGCCATATGTTAAAACAAGATCTAGAGTGTGATTAAAGTGGTGGGTGGGTTCTTTTACATTTTGAGAGAAACCAATTGAGTCTAACAACAGATTAAATGCCATGTTGAGGCTGTTATTTTTAGCATCAACATGGATGTTAAAATCACCCACAATAATTATTTTATCTGAGCTCAGAACTAAATTAGATATAAAGTCTGAGAAATCAGACAGAAACTCTGTGTAAGGCCCAGGTGGACGATAGATGATAACAAGTAAGACTGGTTTCTGAGTTTCACAGCTGGAGTGGACAATGTTAAGCATCAGGCTTTCAAATGAATTAAAAGTCTGTCTTGGTCTTTCATTAATTAATAGACTGGTGTGAAAAATTGCTGCCAAACCGCCCCCTCGACCTGTGCTTCGAGATTTCTGGTAGTTAGAATGACTCGGGGGTGTTGATTCATTTAAACTAACATAAACATCCTGCTGCAACCAGGTTTCTGTAAGGCAGAGTAAATCAATTTGTTGATCAATTATTAAGTCATGTACTAACAGAGACTTGGAGGAGAGAGACCTAATATTTAATAATTCACATTTCACTGTTTTACTCTTTGGTTCAGATGTGGATACTGTATTGTTCTTTCTTTGTAAATGTTTAAGTTGTTTGTTGCTGGTTTTTAGTTTGTTTTTTGTCTTTTTGGAAGCAGACACAGTCTCTATGGAGATGGGTTTTTGGGGGGGTAGCAGGAGGAGAGAAGCTGCAGAGAGGCGTGTAAGACTGCAACTCTGCTTCCTGGTCCCAACTCTGGATAGTCATGTTTTGAGGGGTTTAATAAATTTGTCGATATTTCTAGAAATGAGAGCTGCTCCATCCAAAGTGGGATAGATGCCATCTCTCCTAACAAGACCAGGTTTCCTCCAGAAGGTTTGCCAATTATCTATGAAGCCCACATCATTTCTGGGACACCACTCAGACAGCCAGCAATTTAAGGAGAACATGCGGCTAAACATGTCACTCCTGGTCTGATTGGGGAGGGGACCAGAGAAAACTACAGAGTCCGACATTGTTTTGGCAAAGTTACACACCGATTCAAGATTGATTTTAGTGACCTCCGATTGGCGTAACCGGGTGTCATTACTGCCGACGTGAATTATGATTTTACTGAATTTACGTTTACCCTTAGCCAGCAGTTTTAAATTTCCTTCAATGTCGCCTGCTCTGGCCCCTGGAAGACAATTGACTATGGTTGCCGGTGTCTCTAGCTTCACATGTCTGAGAACAGAATCACCAATTACCAGAGTTTGACCCCCAGCGGGTGTGTCACCGAGTGGGGAAAAACGGTTAGACACATGAACGGGTTGGTGGTGTACCTGGGGCTTCTGTTTAGGACTATGCTTCCTCCTCACCGTTACCCAGCCGCCTTCTTTCCGCAGCTGCTTGGGATTTGCCGGGGAACAGCTAGCGGGGCCTACGCTATCTTCGGCTGCACCAGCTACAGGGGCCTGGCTAGCTAAGGGTGAGAGAAGGGTGCAAAGCCGAGTCTCCAGATCAGTAATCCTGGCCTCCAGAGCTGCAAATATGCTACATTTGTTACAGATATCATTACTGCTAAAGGAGGCCGAGGAGTAACTAAACATCTGACACAATGAGCAAGAAAGTGCAGAAGGGACAGGTGAAGTAGCCATGGTGCTAACGGGTCGGCTACGAGCTAAGCTAGCGAAACAGTACAGAGACAGTGAGTGAATACTTTGGCTATAAATTAGGTAGTGAGTACACAGAAAGTGTGCTTCGGATGAAGCACGTGAAGATTATACTGTGAAAAAAAGAATGTATTTAAAAGTTGTTAATTAAACTGCTAAGCAAATAAGCTACTCAGAAACACCACTGTGTTTGAGCAGGAACAGGAAGCGATACTATACCACAGAGCGAGCGAACACCAAGTGACAGCGCCACCGACAGGATCAAAGTCCTTCTCTTGTGCTGTTTTGTAGCAGTGTATACACCTGAGACTGTCACCTGTCTGTCTGTCCTGCACTCTCTCTCTTTGTCTTTCTCTCTGATTGTGGAATAAAAGTATGAACATGTATTTATAAGTTACACTTGTGTTTGAATCCTGCAGCTTATCACACATTTGATTTCCATGTGTGACAACTGCAAGTGTCCAGAGTGAGGACAGACTGAGGGACCCACTGTTGCACATCATGTGTGAGGCTTTGCAACCCTGATGATCCACCAGGACAAACTCAGCAGTGTGTGAGGAAGAGGAGGAGGAAGAGCCAGCAGCCGCTGACAGATGGAGAGAATAGACAGACTGTTCCCTGTTTGTGAAGGACTGCTAGGAAAGTTTAAAATAACTAATTGTCTGTCCTGAATCCATCTTATTAGGTAATGTTCAAATAATTTCATCATTCCAGTGTTTTCAGTGTGGGAGAAAGTACTCAGGGCCTTCAAGTTACACACTATGAAAGGCAGAAACAAGTTTAATATTCAGAAACCTAAAGTATGTATCAGCAGCAGAATGGAGCTAAAAATAAATGTTTGTTTCAGTTCTATGAAGCTTTGTATTTTGCATTAGTAGTCCTGCTGTGTTTTTTGCATCATATTGCTGTAATTGTTTATATGCTTTATATATTCTGAGGTAAGTTGATCTATAGTGTTACATCATATTCTATAAGGATGTTATGTGTTTGTATACTTTCTGCCCAGTTTGACCCATTTAGCAGAAGTCAGCCTGTTTAAGGCTCTGATATCTATTCTGTATGACTTAAAGCAGTTATGACATGGTATGATTTTCTCACCCAATACAGGAATATTTAATATATCAGTCTACTCTTCATTATATCAGAAACAGTTTTCACAGCTCGTACATTTGCTTTTTACACACGTATGTAAGCATTGAGCTAAATGTAATAATGCCAACATATTAAATGAACAATACTTGTCTCTTATGTATAATACATCTGTATATACACTTTTGAGTGAAGATTTAAGGTGATAGGAAATATGAATAACTGCAACTTGAATCTTTGACCCAGAGTTCAAGCTCACTGCTGTAATATATATATATATATATATATGTATAAACACCCAGCACGCCCCTGCGGGCGGTTTATCCTTCAAGCTCGGGTCCTCTACCAGAGGCCTGGGAGCTTGAGGGTCCTGCGCAGTATCTTAGCTGTTCCCAGGACTGCGCTCTTCTGGACAGAGATCTCCGATGTTAGTCCCGGGATCTGCTGGAGCCACTCGCCTAGCTTGGGAGTCACCGCACCTAGTGCTCCGATTACCACGGGGACCACCGTTACCTTCACCCTCCACATCCTCTCGAGCTCTTCTCTGAGCCCTTGGTATTTCTCCAGCTTCTCGTGTTCCTTCTTCCTGATATTGCTGTCATTCGGAACCGCTACATCGATCACTACGGCCGTCTTCTTCTGTTTGTCTACCACCACTATGTCCGGTTGGTTAGCCACCACCATTTTGTCCGTCTGTATCTGGAAGTCCCACAGGATCTTAGCTCGGTCATTCTCCACCACCCTTGGGGGCATTTCCCATTTTGACCTCGGGACTTCCAGGTTATACTCGGCACAGATGTTCCTGTACACTATGCCGGCCACTTGGTTATGGCATTCCATGTATGCCTTGCCTGCTAGCATCTTGCACCCTGCTGTTATGTGCTGGATTGTCTCTGGGGCATCTTTACACAGCCTGCACCTGGGGTCTTGCCTGGTGTGATAGACCCCAGCCTCTATGGATCTTGTACTCAGAGCTTGTTCTTGTGCTGCCATGATTAGTGCCTCTGTGCTATCTTTCAGTCCAGCTTTGTCCAGCCACTGGTAGGATTTCTGGATGTCAGCCACCTCCTCTATCTGCCGGTGGTACATACCGTGCAGGGGCCTGTCCTTCCATGATGGTTCCTCGTCTCGCTCCTCTTTTTTGGGTTTCTGCTGCCTGAGGTATTCACTGAGCACGCTGTCAGTTGGGGCCATATTCGTGATGTATTCTTGGATGTTTGTTGTCTCATCCTGGACTGTGATGTTGACACTCACCAGTCCCCGGCCCCCTTCCTTCCGCTTAGCGTACAGCCTCAGGGTGCTAGACTTGGGGTGAAACCCTCCATGCATGGTAAGGAGCTTTCTTGTCTTGATGTCAGTGGCTTCTATCTCCTCCTTTGGCCAGCCTATTACCCCAGCAGGGTACCTGATCACGGGCAGGGCGTACGTGTTGATGGCCCGGATCTTGTTCTTATCGTTCAACTGACTCCTCAGGACTTGCCTGACCCTCTGCAGGTACTTGGTGGTTGCATCTTTCCTAGCGGCCTCTTCATGGTTCCCATTCGCCTGCGGGATCCCCAGGTACTTGTAACTGTCCTCTATGTCTGCAATGTTGCCTTCTGGTAGTTCAATCCCCTCAGTTCTGACTACCTTCCCTCTCTTTGTTACCATCCGACTACATTTCTCCAGCCCGAACGACATTCCAATGTCATTGCTGTATAGCCTGGTAGTGTGGATCAGTGAATCGATGTCTCGTTCACTCATGGCATACAGCTTGATGTCATCCATGTACAGGAGGTGGCTGACAACTGCTCCGTTCCGTAGTCGGTATCCGTAGCCAGTCTTGTTAATGATCTCACTGAGGGGGTTCAGGCCTATGCAGAACAGCAGTGGGGACAGAGCATCTCCTTGGTAGATCCCGCACTTGATGGTGACTTGTGCTATGGGCTTGGAGTTGGCCTCTAGTGTTGTACGCCACATCCCCATTGAGTTCCTGATGAAGGCTCTTAGGGTCCTGTTGATCTTGTACAATTCTAGGCATTCCAGTATCCAGCTGTGGGGCATTGAGTCATAGGCCTTCTTGTAATCAATCCAGGCAGTGCACAGGTTGGTCAGTCTGGTCTTGCAGTCTCGGCTGACTGTTCTGTCTACCAGTAGCTGGTGTTTTGCGCCTCTGGTATTCTTGCCAATTCCTTTCTGTGTCCCGCTCATGTATTGACCCATGTGCCTGTTCATCTTAGCCGATATGATGCCTGACAGGAGCTTCCATGTAGTACTGAGGCAGGTTATTGGTCGGTAGTTGGAGGGGACTGGTCCCTTCTTGGGGTCCTTGGGGATCAGGACCGTCCGACCTTCGGTTAGCCATTCCGGGTGTCCCTCGTTAACTAGCAGCTGGTTCATTTGTGCTGCCAGACGCTCGTGGAGTGCAGTCAGCTTCTTTAGCCAGTAGGCGTGAACCATGTCGGGCCCTGGTGCTGTCCAACTCTTCATACTGGAGACCCTTTCTTGGATATCTGCCACTGTGATGGTTACTGGACCCTGTTCAGGGAGGTCGCTATGGTCTACCCTCAGATCCACTAGCCACTGAGCATTGCCGTTATGGGTTGCGTCCTTCTCCCATATGCTCTTCCAGTATTGCTCCGTCTCCAGCCTTGGTGGTGCTGTTCTCTTATTATTGTTCCCTTGCCACTGAGAGTATACCTTTTCTGGTTCTGTGGAGAACAGCTGGTTTATTCTCCTGCCTCCTGCTATATATATATATATATATATATATATAGGATGTTATGTGTTTGTATCTGACAATACTATAATATTGTCCATATTATATTTACATTACCACAGTGAGATGATCTTAGTCTCATGACCAACATTAGCTAATTGTTATTTACTAACTAATATTAAAATGACTGTTTAGTACAGAAATGAAGCCCAACAATCATGTTTTACAGTCCTGTGGTCTCAGCCTCAGATACTCAACTAATCAAAGTGATGTCATGACAAAAATGAATGACCAACAAAACATTTTTTCTCCTTCATTTCTGTCAAACAAAGGTGTATGTAACGTTTCCAGCGGTTAGTATCATGGTTGCTAGGCAACCTGAACAGGGCGACGAAGGCTAGACCGTCCCATTTCACAAGCCTCTCACTTCCGCACTTCTCGTACTTATAGTACGCACCGTACGTAGTGCGCGTACTTCAAGCGTGCAGACCCTGAATTGGGACACAGCCTGAGAACCCTGCCGTATGGTGTTCATGCAGTTTTCTACCCCACAGTTACAGCATGTCTGACTGCCTGTTCAGCATATGCAAAAATATAGGAGGAGTTTAAGCATGTGATGACAAAGATCTTCCATTATGGTGTTTGTCATCACATGTCACAGACATCCGGATGATCATTTGGAAAAAACTAAAAACTTGTTACTTCATTTTTTATCTTTATTATTATTATTGTTCTTATTTTACATTTGTCATTGTTAGGCATTAGCTTTATTTGTAGTAGTCCTTTCCAACTTCTTTCCCTCTTCCATGTTACTGTGTCAGCTTGTCAGCATCTATTTGGGGTTGGGAGTGGAACAGAAAGTAAGGAAATCCAAAGTGCCATTAAAACCAGGAGAGGTTCTTATATTTCAGAAGAAGGCATTAATTCAAAAGAAATTACCTCAATGCCATATTTTATTTAGAAACCCTAGAGAGCACTTTGCAAAATAACACATTCTTATAATTTCACCCTCAGATGAGCCAAGCTACGACTGTCAGGGAAGGTGATGTAGGTACAGAGCATGTGAGAGTGGTTAAGTTAATGTCTCTTGTCTAGATGAAGGCACAAGAGGGATCAATGGCAAGGCGTAGAGATTCAGTATCTTCAGTCTTCAGTGGACACTCCATTTCTGACACAAAACACCTGTGGTCGATTTAGGAGGTGACCTGACAACTTCAGCCTATCAAACATAGCAATGGAGTAGTATGTTAAAAAAATAAATAATAATAATTAAGCATGCACTCAGTACCCTAAGAATTATTATGGTAGTTAAACACAGTGATAGTTATATATCATATTATATCACTTCAAACAGAGGTGATCCAGTAATGCTGTATTAATGAATTAGACTAACTATTCACTTCAATCTGAAATCATTTGAGAGCTAAATTTTTAAAGGATAAAATACGGTTTCAAAGCAAATTAATTCATTTTCAAAATCTAAAATTCAATTTCAATTTAGTGATGATCATTTTCAAACCAATAAATTGAACTTCAAATTAGGCTAATTCATATTCAGTTTGTAAAAGCATTTATTCAAGTTACAATTCAGATTCAATCCTAGAAATTCAAATTTGAATTTAACGTATTCAAATTCAGTTTCTGATGGCACAGATTTCTGCCCATATTTCAAGGCCTACCTGTGCATTCTGTGAGATGTTACAGTGAGAGTAACATGCAGACTGGCTCAGCCACTTCTGTTTTGTATGTAGATTTTTGTGTTTTGTTTTGAATTAAGTCAGTTGTTTATTTTCTTTGTAAATAATCTTTTGTGTACCTGGGAGGCCGGCAGAATAAACTATACACACCGAATGCTTCCTGACTACGCCTGCATTTGTTCGGGAGATTATCTCAAGATCTTGAAGGATTGCATGGGAGCAAGTCTCAGGTGGGTGAAAACCTCTCTTCCCTTTTTGTTCAAACAAAAAGTGTACGTGGACTGACATATTTGTGGGAACATAAATTCCGCTTGAGTTGTCACACAATCAACATGAGCCATGTGAAAAAAGGAACAAGTTTTTACGTTAAGGGCCAAGGTCTGAAACTTCTGTAAGACAATGCCCAACCATCTGTCTTAGCTAATTATAGGCCAATCTCCAACCTTCCTTTCATTTCAGAAATCATTGAGAAAGTAGTTGTCAAACTGCCAGCAGATCATCAGGAGAGGAATGGCATATTTGAAGAGTTTCAGTCAGGTTTCAGAGCTCATTACAGCACAGAAACAGCTTTAGTGAAGGTTACAAATGATCTTCTTATGGCCTCTGACAGTGGACTCATCTCTGTGCTTGTCCTGCTAGACCTTAGTGCAGCGTTCGGTACTGTTGACCATGATATTCTATTAAAACGATTAGAGCACACTGCAGGTATTACAGGTATTGCACTGCAGTGGTTTGTATCATATCTATCTAATAGATTCCAATTTGTTCATCTAAATGGAGAGTCCTCTTCACACACTATGGTCAATTATGGAGTTCCACAGGGTTCGGTGCTAGGACCAATTCTGTTTACATTATACATGCTTCGCTTAGGCAGTATCATTAGAAGACATAGTATACATTTTCACTGCTATGCAGATGACACTCAGCTCTATCTGTCCATGAAGCCAGATAGCACACACCAATTAGTTAAACGGCAGGAATGTCTTAAAGATGTAAAGACCTGGATGGCCTCTAATTTTCTGCTTCTAAATTAAAATAAAACTAAAGGTTATTGTACTCGGCCCTGAAAATTTTAGAAATATGGTATCTAACCAGATTCTTACTCTGGATGGCATTACCTTGGCCTCCAGTAACACTGTGAGGAACCTTGGAGTCATTTTTGACCAGGACATGTCCTTCAGTGCACATAAAGCAAATATGTAAGACTGCTTTCTTCCATTTGCGTACTTACAGAGACTAGAAAGAGAGAGCAGATTTCTCCTGTTTTGACTTCCCTTCCTGTTAAATCCAGAACAGAATTCAAAATCCTGCTCCTTACATACAAGGTCTTAAATAATCAGGCCCCATCTTATCTTAATGACCTTATAGTACCATATCACCCTATTAGAACACTTCGCTCTCGCACTGCAGGCTTACTTGTTGTTCCTAGAGTATCTAAAAATAGAATGGGAGGGAGAGCCTTCAGTTTTCAGGCTCCTCTTCTGTGGAACCAGCTTCCAATTTGGATTCGCAAGACAGACACTATCTCTACTTTTAAGATTAGGTATAAAACTTTCCTTTTTGCTAAAGCATATAGTTAGGGCTGGATCAGCTGACCCTGAATCCTCCCTTAGTTATGCTGCAATAGACGTAGGCTGCCGGGGGATTCCCATGGTGCATTGAGTTTTTCTTTTCCAGTCACCTTTCTCACTCACTGTGTGTTTGTAGACCTCTCTGCACTGAATCATCCTTGTTATTAATCTCTGTCTCTCTTCCACAGCATGTCTTTTATCCTGTTTTCCTTCTCTTACCCCAACCAGTTGCAGCAGATGGCCGCCCCTCCCTGAGCCTGGTTCTGCCAGAGGTTTCTTCCTGTTAAAAGGGAGTTTTTCCTTCCCACTGTCGCCAAATTGCTGGGGTTTTCTCTGTATCTATTATTGTAGGATCTACTGTACAATATAATGCGCCTTGTTGTTGTGATGTCAGCTTTTGAGGTCGCCTGACAGAAGGTATGAATGGGGATTCAAATTCAAATCCAATTTATTTATATCGCACGTTTAAAAAAAGAAAGTTTAACCAAGGTACTGTACAGAAACAAAAACAACGTATAAAACAAAAGATAAAACCACTCACATAAAATAAAACAAAGACAATAAAAAGAGCATATTAACTCACACCAGTCCAAATGCTACTGAAAAAAGACATGTTTTCAAAAGAGACTTAAAAACAGGAAGTGAAGATGCCTGTCGAATATTTAAAGGCAATGTATTCCAAAGTTTGTGAGTCACAATTGAAAAACCTTGTTCTCCTCTAAGTTTCTAGCAAAGTGGGTCTAGTTTGCCAGTGATGCAGCAGCAGCTTATGAGTGAATGAACATGGTGCAATAAAAAGTATTTTTAGAAGTACATTTTTCCACTTACAACACTTACATTAACTTAAATTTACTTAAGTAGGGTTAGGGGTTGCTACTTCAGTATGCAGAGAAGTTATGTACTCTTGATAATGACCTACTAATTTTATTCAGGTGTGTTGCAACAGGGACACATGGAAAAGTTTCAGGACACCGACCCTCGAGGAGTTAAAGACCCCTGATCTAGCAATCTAAGCTATGATCAGGGGTTTTGTTGTTGGGCGATCGTGGCTCAAGAGTTGGGAGTTTGCTTTGTAATTGGAAGGTTCCCAGTTCGAGCCCCGGCTTGGACAGTCTCGGTCGTTGTGTCCTTGGGCAAGACACTTCACCCGTTGCCTACTGGTGGTGGTCAAAGGGCCCGGTGGCGCCAGTGTCCGGCAGCCTCACCTCTGTCAGTGCGCCCCAGGGTGGCTGTGGCTACAATGTAGCTTGCCATCACCAGCGTGTGAATGGGTGGGTGACTGGATGTGTAAAGTGCTTTGGGGTCCTTAGGGACTAGTAAAGCACTATACAAATACAGGCCATTTACCATTTTGTTGTTTTTTTTGTACACAGGCTACTTTAAAATTTACAGCCATACCATAAATGTTGTCATATTTTTTGTAAACAGATGAAAAAAGTTTAGTTCATTATCTTAGATATCACAGAGCTGCACTGATGCTGCTTTCAAAGGCAGGTACTGAATAAAAAGTGCTGTTCTGCATAATTATAAGCATATTTTCATCAATACTAAGTTTTCATTTGTTTCATAATTCTCCATGTACTGCTTTCTGTTTCTGTGTCTGTTACCACACAAGCAATCAGCATGGTGCCGCTCACTGCTGCCAAAGCTGCCTCTGTCCAAACAGACAGCCAGTGTCTGAGCAACACTATATTGATTCTCATCAAATTTCTATCTTTGCTGAGAGCTACCACATCATTCTAAGGAACATGGGGGAAATGGGTGCAGGTTTAATGGAAAACCAGTCTGTCTTTGGCCAGAGCAATAATAATAATAATAATAATAATAATAATAATAATAATAATAATAATAATAATAATAATAATAATAATAATAATGTATCCGTTATTGATCCCCGTGGGGAAATTCCTCTCTGCAAATAACCCATTCACTCAGTGAAGTTCATAAAATCACTGCTTCATGTGTCCTCAGACACATAAATTACCCTAAATGGGCAGTTTATTATACTATTAATCGTATCTAATAAAAAAGAAATGACAAAAAATGAAAAACTATGAGAAAAATGTCTTTAGCAAAATGTCTTCTAGTTCCTACTGA
Organism: Neolamprologus brichardi; assembly: GCF_056152115.1. Taxonomy (NCBI): domain Eukaryota; kingdom Metazoa; phylum Chordata; class Actinopteri; order Cichliformes; family Cichlidae; genus Neolamprologus; species Neolamprologus brichardi. The sequence continues at coordinate 27,570,270 of NC_142118.1, forward strand.
CTTTTGCCACAAAAACACTCAGTTCAAAGAGCAAATCATTTTCTGGCTTGATATACTTCTATGTGGGTTTCACTTTTCAGACAAGCTACATCCATCTTTTATTCTATCTATGGCTATTATATGATTTGCTGATAGCTAAAATGTACAATATGCATAAGTGGGTATCACAAATCATGCTGGCTGGTTATATTATTCAGATATAGCTCTGCCAGTGAGAAACAGTTAGCCAACTAGCTGTCACTTAGAATTAATATTGTTAGTGCACGATGTTAGCTGATGAGGCACAGAAGTATTGATGAATTTTATCTACCCAAGATTTTGTTATGTGTGATAGCTTGCTTTTGTACATGTAAGCAGACATGCTAGTTTAGAATGAGATTTGATCCCCAAATCCAAACAGTTGTTCCACATATCAAAAGGCTTGCTAATGTTGACTGTTTTCCTCTGATGTCAAATTACATTTTGGCCAGACAAAGTATACAAAACTGTTATTCTTAATGTAAATGCCAGTAACACTGTGTTAAATTTAATTTCATATAGTGCTACTTTGGCAGCATAGCACTATTGCCGCACAACAAGAAGGTCCTGAGTTCAATTCCGCCATCGGGCTGGGGTCTTTCTGTGTGTAGATTGCATGGGTTCTCCCCGGGTACTCTGCCTTCCTCCCCCAAAGACATCCAGTTAGTGGGAATAGATTAATTGATCAATCTAAATTGCCCATAAGTGCGAATGGTTGTCTGTCTATGTGTGTTAGCCCTGTGACAGACTGGTGACCTGTCCAGGGTGTACCCTGCCTCTGGCGCTATGACAGCTGGGATAAGCTCTGGCCTATGACTGAGTTAACATTAGCTAACATGGATAAATAAATCTAGTTGTTGTTGTTACAAGGAAAATATATCTGAATTTGTATCAGTATTCTTTTTGTTGTCCTTTTTTGTCTTCATGGTTGTGCTAGAAGCTAGCAGTTTCTTAATCTTTGTAGTTAGCAGAATATACTCGCTATACCAACCAGCTATTATTGCTCATTGATAATAGTGAAGGTGGAAACAAGGAGAGAATCAAAAGTGAGCATAACTGGGATTGCCTTTTGATTTGTAATAGATCTCAAGCTGTTGGAGACACCCAAAATAACCTAAGAAAGTTTATTTTTGGAATTACATTCAAGTCATTTCACACATTGTTAATACAAAGTGCTAATACTTGAAAGGTTGCCTAATACATAGTTAAAATACTTAAAAATCATAATTATAATAAAAGAGTCACTGGCCTAATTTTTGAGCTTTACCTATCATTTCTGCCATTTTATTTCTCGGTTCATTTTCATGCATTCCCAGACGTTATATGCCCTACTTAACATTGCTGGTGAAGAGGCTCATTAGTAAAATTAGACTTGATTAGTTCCCCATCCAGTTCTTCATCAAAGCAGTCTTCTCTCAATTTGGTCAAATTTCATCTTCACTGCACAGAAAAGTTCCTGACAGTTTCAACATCTGTGCGCTGTGCAGCTTCGCCATCAAAGCTGCCTCACATGTACCGATGGAACTGTAAAAGGCAGAAAACAGAAACAAAAAGTCAAGCAGAGAAACTAGGACGAAGCATGAAAACAGACAGACAGGGAGGGAGACATTATTCCCATATCTAGCATTTGAAAAGCTTTGACGAAATGATTCCTGATATACAAGTCAAACGTGTCTGGGAAGGTTATTGATTTCACAGCTGCTGTCAGACATTAAAAAGAGTCATAAAAAGCAGCTGCACAAACCTTTTGTCACTGAGTGGCATCATGAACAGAAAAATGTTTATTTATATAACCATGTTAAAAATGTATCAAAAAGTTTAGAAAGGTTATCAATCATATAAAGAGGAAATACTTATTCAGTAAATAAAATATAAATGAAGAAAAACACAAGCCATGTCTAAATAAGAAGTTCTGTACTTCTATACTTCTGTACAGTGACCTCGCTCCCGGAGATAGGTGAGTCGTCTCCCTCATCCCCAGACTCTGTCTCCTCCACGGAAGACGTGCCAGTGCGATTAAGGAGCTTCTTGAAGTATTCCTTCCTATCAGCTGCCTCCGAAGTCCCAAAGGTTAACTTCACCTCTGGTGTCCACCATTTGGTTCGGGGGTTACCTCCACGACAGGCAGTACCTCGCAGCTGCAGCTGAGTGCAATGGCTTCGGCAATGGAGGTGCTGAACACAGTCCATTCGGACTCAGTGTCCCCAGTCTCCCTTGGAATACTGTTGAAGCTCTGTTGGAGGTGTGCATTAAAGACCTCGTTGATCGGGGCCTCTGCTAGGCGTTCCCAGCGCACCCTCACTATGCATTTAGGTGTGCCAGGACCTGCTTTCTCCCATACTAATTAGAGGAAGAGAGGTGAGAGATACAGGTCTACCAATGATAATGATCTTTCAAAGGCATGTTAGGTTCCACTGGTTCACTGAAGGCCTTTCGATGATTAAGGTCTATATGGCAGCCATTTAAGCCTGCCATGAGGACTACATAGATGGTTCAGTGAGTTAATACCTGCTAGTCTGTCATTTTATGAGAATCAAATCAAATCAAATCAATTTATTTATATAGCACTTTTCACAGGATAAAAACCACAAAGTGTTTCACAGTAATATAAAACAGAAATACATAAAATACATTCATAATAAAACACAGCACAAAGCTAATTAAAAGCCAATCTAAATAAATGAGTCTTAAGTTGCTTTTTAAAAGAATAAATACAATCAAGGCAACGTAATGATGTAGGGAGAGCATTCCACAACCTGGGGGCCACCGCTCTAAAAGATCTATCTCCTCTGGTCTTAAAACGAGTTCGTGGGACTACCAACAGCCTTTGATTAGAAGATCTCAGGCTGTGAGAGGGAGCGTGGGGTTCTAAAAGATCAGAAATGTAGGCAGGGGCATCACAATTCAAAGCTTTAAAAGTCAGTACCAAGATTTTAAAATGAATTCTAAAATGTACTGGAAGCCAGTGTAATGAACGTAACACTGGTGTAATGTGCTCTCTTTTTCAGTACATGGGCTCCTCCCAAGTTTCACAGTCACCATTTGAACCACTAAGTTAAGTGGTTGTAAAAAGTTGTCTTTAAAGATGGTCCTTTTCCTGGCTCTTACATAAGAAAAACACATCAGCAGTATTCAAGCACATAAATCACACAGGGTAATTCCAGGGTTACACTCAGGCCTTCAGGAGATCTAACCAGCTAACCACCATTTATTCCATGAGCTGATGTTTTCAGAGAACAGGGGTTATGAGATAAGTATTCTTAAGTTTTAATGACTTGTCACTAACACCAAGAATTTCTCCTCTACCACTTTTGACAGTGTTTATGTCCTAAAGCCCACCCAGTTTTGATTTTGACTGAGTGGTGAGAAAAGCAATAATGAAGAGTGCAGTGGTGTTCTATATGCTATATATATGCTTAATATTAAAAAGTGTTTTTTATGTTTATTAAAAAGAAATCTAGGATAAGGAGGTACAGTTTCAATAATTGGCTGTTATCATCTGCAGCAACTTAAGGTTTGTAGTTTGCCCAGTATATTTGGCATGCAGACTGTAATAACCAGGGATCAAAAAACCAAACCTCAAGTAAGTAAATGACCACTTCTAAATGACAGCTTTACTAGAGCACATTCTGTGTGTTCTAGTAAACATACAGAACGTAGAACTGAATTGAATACATCATCCTAATCAAAGAGTGAAGTCAAGAGTGAAGCTAATATTGAGTCTGGTTTAGTGTTGTGATTTTATTAAATTGCCCATAATATGACACTAAGACAATTAAACCATCAACCTTCCGATTAGTAACTGACCTGATCTACCTCCTGAAGTACAGCCACCCCTAAAAACTAATGCCACTTGCTAGAAGCGAACAAAACTGGCTCTTGCTTCCTGGCAATTTGATACCTATTACTCCGTGTCTTTCTGTCACTTTTGTTATTACATGTTACTTTTTTCATACAATTTGGTGTGAAGAAAAAGTGAAGTCCAAAGCAGGTCTACATGCTGACAGCACTGCAGCTATACTTGCGTGTCTATAAAAACGATCATGTATATTTATTAGGTTTTTTTTTTTTGGTGTTCTGTAAAAGCCTCATTTACTGTGGTTTTGGTGTTTTGCTTGTGATTTTTGACACTTGACTAGTTTGTAATATGTATTTTTTTTCAAGCCCTGTAATCTGAGTTACTTTCGAAACTGTGGCGCTATAATTTAACTGTCTTGTCTTTGTCTCTGAATGCATGCATCAATGAGAGAATTCAGTCTGTGACTCTGGCAGGCACAGAACAGGAACTGAGTGGAAGAGTGTATGACAAACGATTTCAATTTATGAATGCAAATCACATCCCAGTTTCTCTGTCCTTGCTTATCGCTTCCTTTTTTGTGTATAAATATATGTTGCTTTGTGTATACACAATGCAGCTGTATTTTTTTTTTACTAAATTGGTGTCTTCATGCTTGTGTGCACAATCACACATACACATACAACAACCTGGGGAAACTGTGTGTTATTGCTCTCCCACTAGCTAAAAAGGGATGTGCACTGTTGATGAGTTTAACAATTTAATCCAGAGCAGATGTAGGCTCGGTCTTCAAGTGCAGACACACATCTGTACATACAGTAGCTTGCAAAAGTATTCGGCCCCCTTGAACTTTTCCACATTTTGTCACATTACAGCCACAAACATGAATCAATTTTATTGGAATTCCACGTGAAAGACCAATACAAAGTGGTGTACATGTGAGAAGTGGAACAAAAATCATACATGATTCCAAACATTTTTTACAAATAAATGACTGCAAAGTGGGGTGTGCATAATTATTCAGCCCCCCTGAGTCAATACTTTGTAGAACCACAGCTGCCAGTCTTTTAGGGTATGTCTCTGCCAGCTTTGCACATCTAGAGACTTAAATTCTTGCCCATTCTTATTTGCAAAACAGCTCCAGCTCAGTCACATTAGATGGACAGCGTTTGTGAACAGCAGTTTTCAGATCTTGCCACAGATTCTCAATTGGATTTAGATCTGGACTTTGACTGGGCCATTCTAACACATGGATATGTTTTGTTTTAAACCATTCCATTGTTGCCCTGGCTTTATGTTTAGGGTCGTTGTCCTGCTGGGAGGTGAACCTCTGCCCCAGTCTGAAGTCTTTTGCAGACTCCAAGAGGTTTTCTTCCAAGATTGCCCTGTATTTGGCTCCATCCATCTTCCCATCAACTCTGACCAGCTTCCCTGTCCCTGCTGAAGAGGAGCACCCCCAGAGCATGATGCTGCCACCACCATATTTGAAAGTGGGGATGGTGTGTTCAGAGTGATGTGCAGTGTTAGTTTTCCGCCACACATAGCGTTTTGCATTTTGGCCAAAAAGTTCCATTTTGGTCTCATCTGACCAAAGCACCTTCTTCCACATGTTTGCTGTGTCCCCCACATGGCTTGTGGCAAACTGCAAACGGGACTTCTTATGGTTTTCTGTTAACAGTGGCTTTCTTCTTGCCACTCTTCCATAAAGGCCAACTTTGTGCAGTGCACGACTAATAGTTGTCCTATGGACAGATTCCCCCACCTGAGCTGTAGATCTCTGCAGCTCGTCCAGAGTCACCATGGGCCTCTTGGCTGCATTTCTGATCAGCGCTCTCCTTGTTCGGCCTGTGAGTTTTGGTGGACGGCCTTGTCTTGGTAGGTTTACAGTTGTAACTGATTGAAGAAAATAAGAACAACCCCAGGTTTCTCTTCAGCACTGTAGCCAGGCTGACAAAAAGTCAGAGCTCTTTTGAGCCAACCATCCCTTTAATGTTAACTAGTAATGACTTCATGAACTTCTTCACAAATAAAATTTTTATCATTAGAGAAAAAATTACCAATAATCATCCCACAGATGTAATATTATCTACAGCTACTCTGAGTACCATTGATGTTAAGTTAGACTCTTTTTCTCCAATTGATCTTTCTGAGTTAACTTCAATAATTACTTCCTCCAAACCATCAACGTGTCTTTTAGACCCCATTCCTACAAAACTGCTCAAAGAAGTCCTGCCATTAATTAATTCTTCGATCTTAAATATGATCAACCTATCTCTAATAATCGGCTATGTACCACAGGCCTTCAAGCTGGCTGTAGTTAAACCTTTACTCAAAAAGCCATCTCTAGACCCAGCAGTCTTAGCTAATTATAGGCCAATCTCCAACCTTCCTTTCATATCAAAAATCCTTGAAAGAGTAGTTGTCAAACAGCTAACAGATCATCTGCAGAGGAATGGTTTATTTGAAGAGTTTCAGTCAGGTTTCAGAGTTCATCACAGCACAGAAACAGCTTTAGTGAAGGTTACAAATGATCTTCTTATGGCCTCTGACAGTGGACTCATCTCTGTGCTTGTCCTGCTAAACCTTAGTGCAGCATTCGATACTGTTGACCATAATATCCTATTAGAGCGATTAGAACATGCTGTAGGTATTTCAGGTACTGCACTGCAGTGGTTTGTATCATATCTATCTAATAGACTCCAATTTGTGCATGTAAATGGAGAGTCCTCTTCACACACTGAGGTTAATTATGGAGTTCCACAGGGTTCAGTGCTAGGACCAATTCTGTTTACATTATACATGCTTCCCCTAGGCAGCATCATTAGAAGACATAGCATACATTTTCACTGCTATGCAGATGACACCCAGCTCTATCTGTCCATGAAGCCAGATAACACACACCGCACACCAATTAGTTAAACTGCAGGAATGTCTTAAAGACATAAAGACCTGGATGGCCGCTAACTTTCTGCTTCTTAATTCAGATAAAACTGAGGTCATTGTACTCGGCGCTGAAAAGCTTAGAAATATGGTATCTAACCAGATTCTTACTCTGGATGGCATTACCTTGGCCTCCAGTAACACTGTGAGGAACCTTGGAGTCATTTTTGACCAGGATATGTCCTTCAACACACATATTAAACAAATATGTAAGACTGCGTTCTTCCATTTGCGCAACATCTCTAAAATTAGAAATATCCTGTCTCAGAGTGATGCTGAAAAACTAGTTCACGCATTTATTACTTCCAGGCTGGACTACTGCAATTCATTATTATCAGGATGTCCAAAAAACTCACTGAAAAGCCTTCAGCTAATCCAAAATGCTGCAGCAAGAGTACTGACAGGGACTAGAAAGAGAGAGCAGATTTCTCCTGTTTTGGCTTCCCTTCATTGGCTTCCTGTTAAATCCAGAATTGAATTCAAAATCCTGCTCCTCACATACAAGGTCTTAAATAATCAGGCCCCATCTTATCTTAATGACCTTGTAGTACCATATCACCCTATTAGAGCACTTCGCTCTCGCTCTGCAGGCCTACTTGTTGTTCCTAGAGTATTTAAAAGTAGAATGGGAGGGAGAGCCTTCAGTTTTCAGGCCCCTCTTCTGTGGAACCAGCTTCCAGTTTGGATCCGGGAGACAGACACTATCTCTACTTTTAAGATTAGGCTTAAAACTCTCCTTTTTGCTAAAGCATATAGTTAGGGCTGGACCAGGTGACCCTGAATCCTCCCTTAGTTATGCTGCAATAGACGTAGGCTGCACGGGGATTCCCATGATGCATTGAGTTTTTCCTTTCCAGTCAAGTTTCTCACTCACTATGTATTAATAGACTTCTCTGCACTGAATCATATCTGTTATTAACCTCTGTCTCTCTTCCACAGCATGTCTTTTATCCTGTCTTCCTTCTCTCACCCCAACCGGTCACAGCAGATGGCCGCCCCTCCCTGAGCCTGGTTCTACCGGAGGTTTCTTCCTGTTAAAAGGGAGTTTTTCCTTCCCACTGTCGCCAAAGTGCTTGCTCATAGGGGGTCATATGATTGTTGGGTTTTTCTCTGTATCTATGAAGTGCCTCGAGGCGACTTTTGTTGTGATTTGGCGCTATATAAATAAAATTGAATTGAATTGAATTGAACTTGTGCCATACTCCTTCCATTTCTGAATGACTGCTTGAACAGTGCTCCGTGGGATGTTCAAGGCTTGGGAAATCTTTTTGTAGCCTAAGCCTGCTTTAAATTTCTCAATAACTTTATCCCTGACCTGTCTGGTGTCTAAATCCAATCGAGAATCTGTGGCAAGATCTGAAAACTGCTGTTCACAAACGCTGTCCATCTAATCTGACTGAGCTGGAGCTGTTTTGCAAAGAAGAATGGGCAAGGATTTCAGTCTCTAGATATGCAAAGCTTGTAGAGACATACACTAAAAGACTGGCAGCTGTAATTGCAGCAAAAGGTGGTTCTACAAAGTATTGACTCAGGGGGCTGAATACTTACGCACACCCCACTTTTCAGTTATTTATTTGTAAAAAATGTTTGGAATCATGTAGGATTTTCGTTCCACTTCTCACGTGTACACCAATTTGTATTGGTCTTTCACGTGGAATTCCAATAAAATTGATTCATGTTTGTGGCTGTAATGTGACAAAATGTGGAAAAGTTCACTGTAGCCACAGTTTCTGTATATGTACAGCCACTGTACATATACAGAAAAAAATGGTAAAAATGATATTTTCTGTATTAAATTACAGAAGATTTTTTTATTTTCATGAGACATTAAATTAAAACTTGTGACTTCAAATTTACATAAAAAAAATGTGTATCGGTAAAAACAACAAAATTAATAATATGGTCAAGTGCTGTATGTCCAGGGTACACCCTGGACATACACATTTCTATGTGAAAAAGTAATTGCTCCGCTGAATCTAAAAACTTGTATCACCCTTGCAGAACTGCTGCATTACAATTTGCAATAACTGGCAATGAGTCTTCACATTTGTGGAGGAATTTTGGCCCATTCTTCTTTGCAGAATTGTTTTAATTGAGCCGCATCACAGGGTTTTCAAGCATGAACAGCCTGTTTAATGTCATGCCAAAGCCCTGAGATGCTTTAATGCTTTGGGATACACAGAAAAATGTGGGGACACAAGCAAATCAGTCTACAGGGGAACATCCACAGAAAACACAAAAAGCTCAGGGCAAGAAGTCTCTGGGAGGACCCAGCAGAGAGGGGCAGACAGAGGCTTGGTGTTGTCAGATCCAGAGGTAGCTGCAGAGGTGGCTGGCAAGAAACCTGTTAGGTATTATAGTGAATAACAGCTTAAGAATTTAGATGTCTATATAGTGTTTAGTTAAAAATGGTGATAGTGTAGATGCTTCAAGGTGAAGGGACGCTAAGTCCTATGACAAGGTGGGTCATCGTGAGATAAAAACAGTATCCAGTCTCAGCCAGGATTGCTCTCATGGTCACTAGAACAACAAGTTATCAGGCGAGAGACGTGAGAGAAGCAAAAGGATCTGATACACTTATAGCAGTGTAGGAACCCCTTCTAGGTGCAGGTCAGCAGGATTGGATGAGATGGAGCGCTGAGAGGCTGGGACTAGCCTAAGTGCTAAAGAAGAGAGAAATTAGTTTAAACCATGGCTCCTCCCCACCTCTTTTAACCAATCAGATAGATGCACATTCTTATACACAAAACTCTGTGTAATGATAAGATAGTTACTTTCCTTTGGGAAGTTGGCTGCAGTTAACTGGTTACAGATTCCAGTGTTCTGAACAGAAGAGAGCCATGTACATGTTAATTATTAATCATCCAATGTTTCTTGATAAATACACTAAATGAAGAAGAGTTTTGATTTGTGATTGCTTAAGGTGGATAAATAATAACGTTAACAAACTCTAAACCACAATACAAATCTTTCAGGATCTTCATTATAGCAAAGTTCTAGTTTTTAAAACATTTCAAATGGTTACACAATGTGAACAATTATAGCAGAGTAAATGAGGCAAAACTAATCAGAGGTCTGCAAAAGTCAACTCAGAATAAGTGATTTCACCTTAATTAAAAAGGTGTAACACAAAGAAGGATTGAAGGGCACACTTAAATCAAAGTGTGAAGAAAAATGAAACGTTAATGGTAATAAAGGAGGAAGATGGAGGATGGTTAACCAGAAAAAGCCCTTTCAGCCTGGAGTGCGATATTTTCAGATATGCTGTGTCAGCATGGTAGTGGATCAACTTCCACAAGTGCTGATTATTAATGGGGTTAAGATAGACTGCTCCGATGCTGTCTAATAAGAAGCAATGTATTTTCAAGAGCAGTTTACAGAGCATCCTGGAGGTGGATAGATATACATCCTCCAACATTTTCTCCAAAAAGACTGTTTTACCAAAACAGAGAGTTAGGGTTGAATTAGGGTGATGACATGAAAACATTAATACAATAAAATAAGGACTTGATTGAAAGTGAAAGTGAAAGAGCAGTGTAGGACTGTTGGGATTTATTATATAAACATGTATAACTATTACAACTGTATAACATCGTCCTCAGTGCTATATCATGAATGTTACTATACCATCTATAGTTACCAATATTAAATCAGCCTTATTTGCAATTAATCTGGGCATTCAAAGCAGTGGTAGGAAACATGGTGCATCGGGGCCTCGCACATCTGTTTCCTGGTGTTATTATTTACAGGTAATAACATAAAGCAAAGCACCTTTAACTGCAAGTCAAAATCACACAATCATGCTGCACTTTAGAATTAACAGTTAGTCTAACATCAGAATCAGAATACTTTAATTAATCCCTAATGAAATTATGTAGTTACAGTTGCTCCAGTAACAAAATCAACTAATTAAAAAATACCATATATATTACAAAGTTTACTAAATATAACAAATGGATTAGCTCAATTATTAATATCCAGGATATTACAAAGATGAAATATATATGATTAACATTTTATTTCAACCTATAAAACTTTATTTTCATTGTAACATGCATGTTTTGGACTGTACAGGAAGGCACAAAAAATCTAAAGGTATCTCAAGCAGAACATGAAAACATCCCACAGAAAAGACTCTTACTAGGACTAGAACCTCCTTGCTGTGAGGCAACATTGCTGTCCACTGCACCACCATTTTGTTGTTTTTGGCTAGTGGTTTTTGTCTCTGTCAATCCACTCTCTGACCTCTGTGACATCCGTGGACCTTTGTGCTTGTGCAGTGATTGTACTGAGCAGTCTATAGATAAGAATTCAGTGGAAAAACTGGGAAGTGCAACAGATAATCTTAAAACAGATAATATTTTAGCAATTGGTCCCAAACTTGTCCACCCCAGTTTCTGCTCAGAAATTAGGAGCCATAAAGCAAACTAATTAAAAAGGATGGACTGACAGATTTAAACGTGGCGTAAAACGGGTGAACACACCTACATGTGGGCGGTGTGTGTGTGTGAGGAAGACAGGTGACATGCCTTCAGCTCGTAATAATCTAGGCAGAACAGACAGAGAGGACAAGTGGTGCTTGGAGAGTGTGACACACGGGCATGTTTTATAAAGCTGGAGATCCTGCCTGCATGTCCTGCATCTGCTACCTGCTAGTTCTACTCGCACAGAGACATTGCTCAGTGATTTCTGTTCTCCCTGCAGGTACGGCGATATGATGTTAGAACAACAGAGGCCAGGAACATGCCAACTCCACACCGGGCTTCCCCTATCCCCCACACAGCAGTGTTTGACTTATATCATCTACCTCCTGCTTTTTATTCTACTCCTTTGCTGCGCTGCTCTGTCTCTGAGGAGTGAAAGCTCGTTTCATGTGGTTGAGTGGTGGAAAAAAATCAAGAAGAGTATCTGTAGTCTTCACGTCATCCTGCAAAACTTTAAATCCAGTCCTTCAGGGGGTTGTTACACACTGCAGCTGCAGATTCACAAAACTGCCCCATTTTCTTAGGATTCCTGTGTCAATTATTAATGGCATGCATTTGTTTTTCCACAGTTCTTATTTAAAAGAAAACAACAAGAATAAAAGAAAAGTGAAGGAAGAAAGGAACACATGCTATGAAGTTAAAAGACATATGGCACATCAGAAAACAAGAACAAAGCACTGGAAAAACAGACGCGTGAATGTTTAACTGCTTGTAGTAAAAACACTAACGAGGCACTTTCAACAGTTCAGCATGTTAATAATCCTCTGATTTAAAAAACAGACTTGTTATAATTGCTTTGTTTCCCTTTTTGCTTTTTCTGATGGAATGGTTTTAGTCTTATCATGCATACTAAAAGTTGTGAAGTTTTGGATTTCTCCACATGTGGAGTGGGCTAAAGACTATAACAGACTACAAGGGGAGGAGCTGCAGCATGGGGGTGGTGACTGCTTCTGTACCTGAGGAGCTGAACTGCTTCTATGCCCGCTTTGAGAAGCACAGCAAGCCAGAGTTTCTGTCAGAGGAGGACAGACGCGCAAATGCATGGAAAGCTCCCAGACTGGACAACATCCCAGGTCATGCCCTCAAAACATGCACTCACAAACTGGCAGATGCTTTTGTCTGTAATTCCCTCATGCTTCAAGAGGACCACCATCTTCCCTGTCCCCAAGAAACCTAATGTAAACCACCAGTTTCCTTATTTCTGTCTTCATGTTTAGTGTAAGACTTCTTTTCTCCGTGTTCAGTATGTTTGTGTTGTTTCCCCAATGCCTCACCCACCTGAGACTATCTAAATAAGGGAATTAATATGTAGTCCTGTCATGACTGATAAAGGGGAGAGTTCAGAAATATATGTATACACGTGAGTGCACTGATGGTAATTTTGCTTGAAATGCAGTATTTAAAAATAATATATGTGCTAAAGGGGCAACACTGTGACTCAGTGGATGGTACTGTTGCCTCACAAAGCATGAAGATTCTGGGTTACCCTCTGGACCTTACTGTGTGGTTTGTAAGTTCTCTCCTGGTACCCGGACTCCCTCCCACAGTCAAAGACATGCAGCTAGTGGGGTTAGGTTAACTGGTGATTCTAAACTGCCCATCGCTGTGAATGTGAGTGTCAATGGTTGTCTCTCTGTGTTAGCCCTGACATACAGGTTACCTGTCCAGGATGTACCCCACCTGGGATAGGATCAAGCCCCTCTGTGAAAGGATAAGCATAAGAAAATGGATGGATGTGATAAATTGAGTAAAAATAATCATTCTGTAATGATTGTGAATGACAGAATGGAACGATATTATGAATGGGAAGCCATGGGGGCCTGTAACCAGATATAACATTTGTGCAACTGGAATCCTGTCAAACACCAGTAAGAACCATTAAAGCTTATGGATTAAAAAACTTAAATTTTTTTAATGGTTCTTCAAGGTTATTCTTGCCTTCATAATTAACAGATCCCTGGGCATTTTTTTCCCCGCCAACCAAAGTAAATATCCAGGAAATCACAAAGTTCCCAAATCATTGAAGGAAGAGTTGCCAGGTGCGTCAACAGAGGTATGCAGGGTAGGCATGCCCACCACAAGCCCTTTGCAAATCCTTTTAGGGCATTATCTTTTAGGAGCAGAGACTCTTTGACCCTTTAGATGGCAACCTGGTCCAGACATCTTGTTCAGGGGTAACTGAAATGTAACACCATGCACATGGACATTTTTTTTCTTTCAATCAGCAGAACTTTAAAGGAAACAGAGCGGTTTAATTCTATAAACCTAAGTAGCTTTCCCAAGGTCCCATGCAAAGCAAGCAGTCTCACTATACACCAAGTTGGACAGAAAATAAATGTTTGAAAATTTTAGACATAATTAGTTCTTTACTGTATTTTTTTTTATTTTTATTTTACTGTTTTTGAAATACCTAACAATTGAATGAGTAGTAAAAAAGGAATAACTACTCGTTTGTGGTGTGCAGCTGTGCACATGGATTCACAAGCGAGTATATTTTTGGCCTTAGGCTTGGCCATCCAGGACCATACTTATCAGAGACACCTGAAAGAGGGCTGCTCTAATCTGAGAATGATGAAGGAAATAAGAAAAATGTTCTCAAACAAGTTGCTTGTTGGTGAGGAGTGGAGCTCTTTGTTTGAGTCTATCAGGATATGATGGCCAGTTAATGACACCAAATTTGGGTTAAGTGTACTTACTATAAACAGCAGAAAGCTCATTAGAGTTTAGTCTGCAGGGAACAGTGGGTACAAGTAGAATCAGTCAGTGATATCCACTACTGAACCATTAAGCAAACCTTGTAGATTTTTTTTTGTTACATAACCAGGCAGATGAAAAAGTCTTGTCTTATTAAGATTTATCGAGAATCAAGAGGATGCTAAATTTAGCTGCAACTGGATGATAAATGCTTTCTCTGGAAATTACTGATCATTAAAGAAAAATCTGAAGTGAATAAGAAACATAAATTCACTGACAAAACCTCTTTGTTCTTGACGAAACTGGGTGAAGGGCATCTCTGTGCACTTCAGGTGGTATACACTTGTGGTCAGAGGTTTTGGCAGCAGTGTAAAGTTAGCTATGTTTCTATGACATACTGGGGAACAATCAGAAACATTTCACAAGTTTCAAAAGTTTTATAGGCAAATACATAATAATTTTGTTTTGCAGTGGTGCAAGTGCCAAACATTTTGGTCACAGTTTTTATCCATGTCCATCAACCAAGAGAGAAATAAATAATAACTGGTATGCATACCATACAGTGCTGCACTGGATGGATTCAGCACTTTTAGATGTGTGGTTATGAAACAGAGAACGAGCATTCATTAACAGTCATTGTTCCCTATGCTATTGATAGAGCAGAGACAAAAATAGCATCATAAAGGCTGTTATTTCCAGGTATTTTTAATATTTTCTTCTTGTTCTGACAGCAGTTTTCCTTTTTTTTTTTTTCCCAACATACGGGTGTGTTTTTAATTCCAAAACCAGACCCTTTGAGGAAAGTAAATACACAATAAAAACCAATTATTTACATTCCCGATATATTATGAATGACTGTGGTAGGGTAGCATTTTGATGGCTCCAAGAACAAAACAGACTAGAAAGTAATTCTGGTTGAACTAGAAATGTATGGTTGCTCAGAAGTGAATCCTCTGGAGAAGCTTGGTAAGCTAATGAAGATTTTGCAAAATAAATAAATAAATAAATTAGTAGTGGGACCACTAGCACCATTGCAGTGTATTATATCGCTATTCAAGCTATGGTAACTCCTAACTCCAAGAACCTCATTAAAAGAAACCACATTCCTCAAGGTAGTTTCAATCTCCTGATTAGATCTATGCCTATCAGTTTGAAGTTTGACGTGGTTGACAAAATTGGAGCCCTCTGTCAGTTGCAATGTCTACGGAGATGCTTTGTAAATGGAACATGCATTGGACTTGGACAGGGGTCAGCAATCCACGGCTCTGGATCCGGCTCTATTCATCTTTATACTGCGGCTCCGCGTGGCTTGGGAAAGTAAATAAGTACTTAGCCAAAGTGTATTTTGTGTGTTAGTTTTTTTTAAACTTGTAGTTCTAAATTGGAAGATTATTATGATCTTGAAATATTAAAATTAAATTATATTTTATAATTTTTCATTGCTCAAAAAAAAGCGTCACACTCACAGAAGCCGGTATACTCGCCAAAACGCAATGTATTTATTGAGAATTTCAACCCCAAGTGGGCCAAGTATGGAGAAATGTAAGAAAAGAAAAATAGAACATTTAATGATGCCTTGGCAGATTCATTTGCATTTACTTCTGATGAGAGTAGCCTACCAGTATGCCTAATTTGTGGATTGTCGATCTTCGGATCCACATACGTATGTGAGCAGCTGTTCTCCACCATGAACTATGTTAAAAACAAACACCGCTTATGCCTCACAGACTACAGCTTACAGTCCTGATTAAGTGACTTCATACAATGCCAATTTGCAGAAGCTGTGTGCAGAGGTTCAGGAGCAGAAGTCCCATTGTAACCATATCACGGGAAACCCAACGATGTTCACATGAACATGCTTTTCAGCATCTCTTTATTGACCACTTTTCACAAACGGTTGCTGTACACATACAGCCAGCTGTAGCTTTCCAGCTCACAGCCCAACACATACCAACACAACAGCAGACAGAGCACAGACTATAAGCTGACAAGGCGTGATTGCGGATGCCACTCAGGTGCGTCCGCCTCCCCTGCACCAGCACCGCAGACCATGCGGACCACATTAACCAGGTAAAATAAATATTTATGCAGATATTTTGCAAATATTTTTTTCATTGTTTAATGATGCAGTTTTAACCCACTCCTGGGTAAGCACACCTCTTTCTGGGTTCAGGGAGGAGCTGGACATGAGTGCGCATAATCATAACACCCAGGAACTTCAGTTAACTGTGACTTTAGTTTTAACTAGGTAACAGTTTCACAACAAAAATAACAATCAGAGCCCTTTACAAAATTGAATGAAAATGAAACACATTGTCCTTAATCATTTGAATTGTCCCTTTGAAGGTATTTTGTTAGGTTGCAACCTTATATTTTAGTTTGTTCCTCAGAGTTTTATAGAGTTGAGGGTCAGTCAAGTCAAAGCACAGATCAGGTGAGGGAATGATCCGTAATGATCTGTCAGTCAGCAACTCACAAGTCTAGTGAAGTTTCACGCTTGGTGTATTTATAGTCTAGAGCAGGGGTCAGCAACCCTACGCACGTGTGCCACTGTTGGCACACGAAGGGTTAACTGATGGCATGACCATAGCTGGACTGGCCATCGGGCATACTGGGCATTTGCCCAGTGGGCCAATAGTGATTTTTCGTTTTTATGAATTTTATTTTTTTTGTAACGGTATAAACAATGAAAGGTCTTGGATTGGCCAGATGCTGGCCGATGTATAAAAATAACCCAGTTATTTGGTGGTGGCTATGGCGGAGCTGCCACAAGAGGCCAGGTGGATGAGGGAAAGGTGAGGCAGGAGGAGGAGAGGAGGAGAGGCGGCTGCCGGTCCGAGTGTCAGGTGAACTGAACTTCAGGTAAGAAGTTATGACCTGCAGTCTATCTGGGTCCGATATAAACCGAGTTTAGGTGTAGTTTATTTTCGTTGTGCTGACTTTTTACAGTCAGTTATAATAACTTGTACTGCGTATTATCTAGCATGACAGTTTCTACAGCTGGGTGGGTGCTATGATGTTACTGATAGTGAACTTTATTTTATTCATAAGGTTAGTTAGTAGAGTTGCCAACCGCCCTTTAAAAAACGGAATCGTCCCGTATTCAGAGAAAATATTACATGTTTCGTATTGAGGTGAAAAGGAGCACAGTTTGTCCCGTACTTTAGCTAGAATGAAAAAAGACACAAAGCTGGAGTTATTCTGCGTCTTTACGCTGTCAGCTGCCTCTTCTTCTCTCATTCAATCATGAAACTGATCAGTCCCGTCTCTCTTGCTTGTTTATCTCCCACTTTGCGCCAGAAAGAGGAAACCAGCGGATGTCGTGCTAAACAACAGCAGCGCGTTTAAGCTTGATCAGCTGTTGTTAGAATTTATTTAATATTACTTTTTAGTATCAGCTGATGTTTGCTGGAGCCACAGCTGTAAGGCTGCTAGCCATGATGTCGGTTTGGATATCTGGGGAGAGGGAAACATGAAGCTGAAACCAGGAGATGTCCTTACTGAATCATCAGAGCTGAATAGGTGATGGAGAAACAGGTTTACCTTTTAGGTGACATGAATGAGTTGAAGGGAAGTTATGAACTGTTTCTGAGAGACAAATAACACCAGGGTCATTTTTTTATCTGATGTACAACATATAGAAATCATACATATACCAACAAGACAGTGTACATCACTGTCACAACAGCGTTTGTCTTCATTCAAAGGCTTTATGGCTTTTCCTATAATACCTGGTGGGCCGGTCTCTATTTAAAATGCCCGGGCCAATTTTTTGTCCCAGTCCAGTCCCGGGCCCTGGTGAATTAATCTGAGAGGGTGCATTAAAAAATAAATGGCCGGGCCAGCGATGCACATCGCAAATTAGTTCGCATAGACACATTAGTTGTACCGCTTCTTAATGACGGTATCTTAGCTAACAACTGGGACGTTGCTAGCTGTCAATTTTTTCAAGCGATGAAATTTCCACATTCCGACACTTGAAATGCTTTAGGAGCTCTCCGCTCAGCGCAGCAACTGTTAATATAGAGCGTAATTAAATTTATTGCTAATGCAATTATATGGCACATTGACTTCTGAGGAAATTTTAGATGGCACGCGTCATCAAAAAGGTTGCCTACCCCTGGTCTAGAGTGCACTCTTTTTGTCTGTTCACTGTTGCCAGTCAGGATGACTGGTGTACATTTTAGGACATCGTCAGGTCTCAGGAAAAAAGTTGTCAGGTATCAGTCTCACACGACAAAATGACAGGTCTTAGTCTCACGCGAAAAAATGTCAGGTCTCAGTCTCACGCGAAAAAATGTCAAGTCTCAGACTCACATGAAAAAATGTCAGGTCTCAGTCTCAGATGGAGGCTGCCATCTTGCAAATTTGGAGTAGTGACTTGAGGTGGAGCGACTGTGTAACGCTCCCGCCCACACACCCACTGGACGTGACCGCAAACACGGCCCCCTACACTGCCTGGCTGCTCGAGTTTTTTTGCTGGTTTACCACGACTGACGACTTGTTTAATTAATGCCGGGCTCACACTGTGCGATTTTTTCAGTCGCGCGATTCAGCTCCTGCTCAAACTGTACGGTTGACTCGCAGGGGTTAGAAGTTCGTAGGTCACGATGCAGGGTCTCACACTATACGGCCCGATGCTCTGATGCGACCCGAGTGCTCACACTGTGCATCCATAAAATGAAGGTTATAACAGAAATTCTGTCGCTCGCTCTCCCTCTCTGTCTTTCACTCACACAGACACGCACACCACCGCCATCAACTTTGCTAAATTGCTAATGAAAAACACTGATCAGGCAGCTGTGATTGAGCAGCAATGTCCATCCAACTATTTTCACGGTTGGTGTGGTCGTGATAATTTTGTGAGGCCACATCGAAAAAGGTTCGACAAGTTCTACAAGTGCCTCCATCGCTTGTGTCCAGATCACACGCTGCACTGCCGTGCTGCGCCGTCTTTTTCGCTGACATTTGTGTTTGCGCGTGCGCAGTGTGAGAAACTGCGGTGACATCCGCACGATGGTCGCGAGGATTTCAAGCAGATTTGAAATCCTCCCGACCAAGCGATTGATGATCAGGAGCTGGTCGTGAGGTGTTAATCGCGTCTCGTTACCCCACGTATACTACACGATGCACGACGCACGATGAAGGCCAAAATCGGGCCGATCGCCAAAACGGTCGCACGACTCAAAAATCGGCTCAAAATGGGCCAAAAATCGCACAGTGTGAGCCCGGCATAAGGCAAATACAACCATGTCACTGTTATAAAAAAAGACACACAGTTTACCATCTTATAGTTCTAAAATCGCTCTGTTGTTAATACGTTTGCTAGATTAGCTGCTGGCATACGCATTGTGTTGGAGGCTTGTTGCTAGCTAGTTAGCGATGCTACACACCTGCTACTCTAATAGTCTGTGTTATTGAAGCATTCAGCACTCTTTAGGTTTTGTTATACATTTTTAGACAGCGATGAGATCATCTGCACACTCCACAGAGGCCCAGAGTTACTGTTAATATCAAAAATATAATGCTGTCCTTTAAGATTTTAACATAAGACTGTGAGTGTAATGGATCTAAAACTGTTTAAATCTTTAAAGCCCTCTACATCCTGGTAACATGGAGACTTTAAAAACATCAGCAGAACGTCTCAGTAGTGTAGTCTAATTTGTTCTTTTCATTTAATAATAGAGTCCATATTATATCAACAGCTACATTCACCCTGGAGAGAAACTAGTGAGGGAGACCATCAGGACCAAGCTGGGTTTCCTGGGTCCAGAGGTTTGGAGAAACTTCTTCCCTTTCTTTCATCACAGCTGTCCTGTGCCAGAAGTTCTGTTGACCCACTCAAAAAGGCATCATTTAAGAAACACCAGGAACACTGAAGCTCATCGCATTGATCAAGCAGGACTCATCTCAGCATGCGTGATTGTTGTTTTTGTCTGCTTCCACTTGTCTTTGCAGGTTGCGGCGGGTTTGGTGACGGAAGATCTCAAAGCTTGCCCTTCGCTTGAAGGAGGTGGAGCTGGAGGCTAAGGCTAAGGAAGTCGAGCTCATGCATCTCCGCATACGAGCTATGGAGCTGGATCCTTCTTGAGCAAAAGACGCTGTTCCTGTCCCTGTAAGAACCCGACACTTCCATCATAGACCAGTTTAACGCTAGCAAGCAGATTGTTTTGGTGCCTCCTTTTAGGGAGGGAGAGGTTGACTCCTATTTCACTGCTTTTGAGTGCATCGCAACCACTTTAAAATGGCCAAAGGATGTCTGTAGTCTGTTGTTGCTATGCAAATTAGTAGGAAAAGCGCAGGAGTTTTTCCATTGCTGACAGTCTGGATTATGAGATTGTCAAATCCACTATTTTGCGGGCTTATGAATTAGTACCGGATGCGTATCGGCAAAAGTTTTGTGCCTGTAGCAAGTTCGATAGTCAACCTTATGTGCGTCTCTACATGCCTAGACTAGGGGCGTAACAACCACCAAACCTGCAGCAGCATCGCGGAACATGCCCTGCCACATACCCCCCTCGCCCGCTTCACCTCACCCCGCGAGCAGGCGAGGGAATCGGCCCGGACCATCGGCGCCCCATGCCCCAGCCCAGCAACGGGGGCTGGGCTGGGGCTCCGGCTCACCCCGAGCCACGCGCTGTCCACGCTCTGTAACAGTAGCCTAGATTCAATGGCTGCAGCCCTCCTGCTGCCAGCTGTACACATCAACACCAAAAACAACAACAGCACAAGCAGCGCACAGGTTTTAAGCCGGCGAGGCATCATTGTACATGCAGTGAAGGTGAGTCCATCTCACCTGCAGCGGCATTGCAGACCACGAGCTGCCACAATAATAAAATTTTTTTATTTAATTATAAATAAATTATTTCTCCTAATTATGTCCTGGGTATCGGTATTGGTATCGGTGATACTGGCCCGAATTTACTTGGTATCGGATCGATACCAAAATATGCAGTATTGCACACCACTAGTCTGAACAGTTTATGGCTGGGGTGACTGGAGTCCTTGATGATCAAGCTATTTAATAAACTCAGCCGTCTGCTCCTTGCTATCTAAAATATAACAGGACACTGGCGTAAATTCTCAACCATCTCAGACTTCTGTTTAATCAGTTTTCCGTTTGATGTTTATTCAGCTGTACTCTCAGCCAAACCAATTTACTCAGGAACAAATAAAACACTGAAAAAAGCCAAAAAAATAAATTTTTTAAGTTATCTAAGTGACTTATACATCGTGTTTAACCTGAGTAGCGAAAAACCGCGGGGATCTGGAAACAATGTGCCGGGAGTCCAGTGTTCTCGCCAGCTCTAGTGAGCCTCGACCTCCCGGTCAGCTTCAAACTGGTGGGTAACAGACGTCTACGAAACACTTTTGCAAAACCGAGATAAACCGAGCAGATATTTGAAATTTCTACATCTACAGTCTCGCCTGAAAATATCTTGTGACCCAGAAAGAGTAATATGAGGAATATTAAACTAAGTAGCTGCCGCCATTGCTGGAAACTGGGATTGGCTGGGCTGTACTATGAATTCTGGGATAGTTTGGGCCACGAAGGATACACCTGACCCATCCTACAAATTCGGGGAGATGAAAGACACATTTGTCGGCTGCATTTGGAGCAGTCTTTGAATTGGGACAGCCTTCGTCACCTGGCTGTGATGTAATCGGCCTACAAATGCGGCCTCCGAAGGATGCAGCCTGGGTTTTGGGACAGACCTATAGAGAGTATAGCAGATTAATGTAGCTACCATGACATCACCAGTATTTTAAAACCTAGTGTCAGAGTCTCAGCTCAACTCATCGTAAAGAAGATATAGACTGCTTGAGTTGTTCAGTTCTCTGTCCCACTTACAGGCAAAGTGTTATGATCCATGACGACCATGTGCCATGTTTCTTTATATTTTCTGGCTCCCCCCTTTAGAATGTTTGTGGGTGTGTGTAGCTCTTTCTCCTCACTTCAAAAACTCTTGTGTATGTGTTTGTGACCAGTGTTGCCAATTTAGCAACTTTGTTGCTATATTTAGCAAGTTTTCAGACCCCCTTAGCGACTCTTTTTCTAAAAAGCAACTAGTGACAATCTGGCAACTTTTTCTGGTGTTGTTGGAGACTGATGATGACTTTTTGACATGAACGCATGTATCGCTCTTACTCTAAACAAAGCAGCAGGTGCTGCCATGGGCACCTCGCCCATGCCAAAGTGCTCACAGGCGGCAGGTAGTCCTCATGCAGCAGTCGCCCCCAGCTGATGTCTGAGCAGGAGATATTCACCCCTACGAGTACAAACTGCAAATGAATCGCGCATGAGCGAAGCCGCTGCTTTTACTGCTCTTTTACTATTACTTTTTATGGATCACAAGGTATAAAACTACGCACACACACACACACACACACACAAAAACTCCACTAGAGTGCCTATTTCTGGTCACTTTTGCTGGTTGCAAGTCCGCATAAAGGAGGAGGGTTGGAATTGTGACATTAGCAAAAGCAATGTCACAAAAGCAATAATTGCTAAAATAAATTTTATTTGTAGTTCTAAATGTATTCTAAATGATTTTAGGGTATTTTTACTCACTTTATGTCTCTTCCATGATGTTATTTCTCTCTCCTACAGCATCTGTTACAATTACATAGGCATGACTAATTACGCAAATTAGGTGATGACGTTATTTAGCGACTTCTAGAGACTTTTAGGACAGCCAATAGCGATTTTCCTTACTGAGGAGTTGGCAACACTGATTGAGACAAGTTGGACTGCTGATTGGCTGGTTTGAAAAAGTTCCTGAATGTGGATTGATTGGTTGGATGGATAGCAGTCTTTTAGCCTCAAGACATCCACCTCGCCCTCTCCTTGCCTCTTCTTCAATTCAATTCAGTTTTATTTATATAGCACCAAATCACATCAACAGTCACCTTATATTGTACGGTAAAGACCCTACAATCAGATGACCCCCTATTAGAAAATACTTTGTGACAATGGGAAGGAAAAACTCAATTTTAACAGGAAGAACTCCTACCGCCATCTTTGGTGTAGGGAGAGGGAGACAGGACAAAAGACATGCAACACCCAACAAAGCAGCCAACACAGAGCCAGACATTTGTTAGTAGCATTCAGTGTTTGTGTGTAAAGCCTGAATAGAAAGGAATTTTGAAAGCTGAGTTGTACTTCAGATATATTTGTTATTACATGAAAGCATTTTGTAGATAGTCTTTGTAAATAGTGATTCGTAAATACCACTCTACATATGGAACACCTTGTAGCAGTTCAGTAGTAGTGAGAAGCGTTTTTTGTTTGTTGGTTAGAAGCCTAGTTTAAAGAACTGTCATTTCTTTGCCTTTTATTTTCTGTTAAAAAACAGGGATCATTAGAAATTGTTTTGTTCTTTTGGCATTGCTCCCCTTTGAAGCCAAAAAAAACTGCTGTTCAGTAGTTTTGTTCAGTGCTGCTGGGCTTTCCTTAGGAGTGTCTGGCGTGGAGGACTCGAACCTCATGTTATGTCTCAGTTACTGCTAGATAAGGTTATAAATGACTGTAGCTACTACTGCCTCTCATTTGTGCATTGGATGGCTGATAAAAATATGGAACCTTTTTAACATGTACGTAAAGCGCTTTTGTATGATGTTTTTATGTAAAGGGGAAATCCCTGATTAATTTAATAAAGGTTTTTATCCACTTGACCTTTTGATCATTGCTGCTTACTTTGTTTTTGAAATTTTTGGATGTTTGTTTGGAAAAGTTGGTTCAAGAACTTGGGAGTTCTTGAAGGAGTGACTAGTGTCAGTGCTTTAAGAGTGACTACCTACACACGGATGATCTGATATCGTTGTGTTGGTGTTGTTACCAGATCATCATGAAAATGTTGTTCGAGGTTCAACATCGCAAGTGACCAATCACATTGTTGTGACGTTATTCTTTTGCGTGCCAAGCCATTCGTGCATTTATGAAATTCCAATGTTGCAAGGACAATATCAATTCTGCTTACCGTTTATTAAAGGGTTACGGTTAGGTTTAGGGTTAGGGTCAGGGTCCGTTGATTGGCGGACAGAAGCGGTTTCTCGCAGCTTAAGTACAGTCTTTGGTTTTACAGCGTTTTTTCCCGAAGTCGCAAAAGTATGACGTCACAACATTCTGATTGGTCACTTGCAATGTTGATCCTGGAACAACATTTAGTATGATGATCTGGGAACAACTCCAACACGACAATATCAGATCGTGCACCTACACACATCTTCAGAAAGTGGGGTAGAACTGTCACATTGCTGATATCAAACCACTCCGGAAGCAGAGATAACAACAGAAGCATCTTACATAGGCTATGGAGAAAAAGGATTGGACTGTTGTACCGGGGTCCAAAGTCCTGGTTTCACATGAAAGTGAATTCTACATTTCTTTTGTAACTCGGCTCCTTTTGTCTGGAGGAAGAATGGAGAGGCTTTGAAGTTCAGTGTGAAGGTTCTATAGTCTGTGATGACTATGATGATTATTTGTTGGCCCACAGTGTTTTATCAAGTCAGCATAGCATAAACCAGGACCTTTTTTAGAGGAAGATCAGAAACAACCTGGGCTTCAATAACAGCTCAGCAGTGCCAGAAGCTTATCATTTTAATACAATATAGATGCAGTTATTCACTGTAAAGGAGCCCTAACCAAATGCCGAATGTGTAAATGAAGGTACTCTTCAGAAGAAAAGATTTTTTTTGCAATCTTGGAAATAGAAAAAAGAGAGATATAATCCCTGATGTGTCAATAGATTAATAAAACTCACTGTAACCCACTCTGCAAGACATAACAAAGATTTACCAGTACCGATGCTCTCCCAAGTAACCAGAGACTTTGTTTTTAAATGGGAATTGCTTGGCATCCAGTCACAGGCTAAGTGGAATGCGGTCAATGTGTGGCCTTTAATTAAGCCCTTCCACAAGGGAGAATTTACTGCTTTGGAAGGAGACAAGAATACGTACATGGTATTTTCCTAACCCACTTAGGCCAGTAAGTCATAAAGCATGTATGCTGTGGGTACACAAGGGAATTCCTGCTTTACTGATGCATACAACAGCATTAACATAATGCACTATATCTCCAATGGGATGACACCGAGTAGCTAAATTTGAAAAGACCTTGTCTCAAAGGGCAACACATATGATATGATACAAAAATGTCTTGTGCCCCATTTCTTTCTGACTCAGCTATGAGCTCTTTTTGTGATTAGATGAAGGTCTTTTCTGAGGGCTACTATGGATGAGCTGATAGTGTGTCACAATAGGCTAGGTTGTTCTTCTCAAGTCCTCAGCAATAGTTTCTACTATGAAAGTATTTTTGAAATACCCCAAAATTCTAAGGAGATACTTTTCTTCAAATGTTTGCAGAGATTCGTGGTGGTCTAACGGGCAGGGACCGCCGTGTATCATTTAAATCAGCAAATACATCCAAACAGCTCCTGGGATTAAATAAAGGTACTAAATCTATTTCTCAGGAAACCTATTTGGCAGACTCACTCTGAAAAAGCACTGCAGGCTTTTTTCCAAGTAATAAAATGTTTTATAATTTTTCAAAGTTTTAATTCCACATTTAGTGGTAACTCAGACTGGCCCACATATTAACGAAGAAATAGGGTATATGCAGCCATATACATACATACAGTCCTTATAGTAAGATTGTCATGGTCCTGGGTCATGCGACCCAGTGTTTCTGAGTTTCATGTTGTTTTGTTATTTCATTAGTATTCCATTTTCTTTTCAGTTATCTAGTTATTCAGCCATGTTTAGTTTGCAGTTTAGTTCATGGTTTATCAGGTTCCCCTGTGTGTCATGTCTACGTCTCCATGTTTCCTGTTTTACTTGAGTCCAGTATGTTCTTTGTTCATTGTATTTAGTTTCCCTTCCCCTGCCCTGTCATTAGGTTCATGTGTGTCAGCTGTGTTCCCATGTGTTAAAGTTCCCATTGTTGTTTATTGTGTCTTATGTGTCATGTTTCTGGTATGCCCGGTTAATGCTGTCATGCCTGTGTCTTGTCATCTTCTTGATGCATTCTCAATCATCCAGGAAAGTAAATCTCCAAAAGTTGATTCTGTTCATCTGGACGTAGCGTTTTGTGGGAGAAACGTTTTGTCACTCATCCAAGTGACTTCTTCAGTCTCAGCTGACTGCAGGTTTCCCCAATCTTATAAACAGTTCATTTGCATAATGAAACCAGCCCACTGAGGAACAATGGGTTGGGAGGTCAGTTCCTTAATCTTAATTATGCAAATTCTCATGACCATTGATCAACAACCACTGACCAAAACCCACTGATCAAAGATCACTGATCAATGGCCATGAGTACCATTCACAGAGAGTTGGGGAATGGCTGCAATCACAGCATTGCAAGATGGCGAAAGATGTACCCTTATGCCCCCTCCTCGATTCAGAGATGGTCTTTCCCTTTTCACGTAAATGGCCTCCTTGACTCCGTGCTCAAACCAGCATTCCTCCCTGTCCAAGATGTGTACATCCTCATCCTTGAAAGAGTGTCCACTGGCCTGTAGGTGTAAATAAACTGCAGAGTCCTGGCCTGGGAAAACCACATTTACCCAGGGCCTTCTTGATGTGCTGTTCTTCTGCCTCCCTTGCCACTGTGTCAGTGGGAATGGTGTTCACTGTGTTGTAGCGTCCTAATAACACCCAGTTTGTGCTCCAGTGGATGATGAGAGTCAAACCTTAGATACTGATCCGTATGCGTAGGTTTACGGTACACGTCAGCTTTTAGATGTCCCCCATTACTGATGGAAATCTCACAGTCTAAGAAGGCTAACCTGCCACTTTTCATATCCTCCCTGGTGAATTTGATGTGTTAATCCACAGTTAATGTGTTCCGTGAATTGTGGTACGTCCTGAGATTTAATTTTCACCCAGGTGTCATCCACATATCTGAACCAATGGCTTGGTGGTGTTCCAGGGTAGGATAGCAAAGCTCTCTTTTCCACTTCTCCCATGCACAAATTGGCCACGATGGGTGAAACTGGAGAGCCCATGGCACACCCATGTTTCTGCCTGTAGAACTGACCCTTGTATGTGAAGCAGGTGGAATGAAGACACAGTTCCAAAAGCAAACACACTTGGTCGATGCTGAGAGTGGTCCTGTTGCTGAGGTCGGTGTCATCCTGTAATCTCTTATGGACTACCTCCAACGCTTCCATGACTGGGATGCAAGTGAAGAGAGATGTAATGTCATACGAGACCACTCTGCAGTCTATTTACACCTACAGGCCAGTGGACTTGGGGATTGGGGAAACCTGCAGTCAGCTGAGACTGAAAAAGTCACTTGGTTGAGTGACGAAACGTTTCTCCCACAAAACGCTACGTCCAGATGAACAGAATCAACTTTTGGAGATGTGTCTTGTCATGTTTTCCTGTTTATTTTGAAAGTCCAGTTTTCATGTCGTTGTGTTTTAGTTTACATTTCCTGTGCATCGTTATGTTCATCCTAGTCAGCTGTTTCCTCATGTGTCTCCACTTCCCCTGATCACCTCATGTGTGTATTTAAGTCCTTTATCTCTAACTGTTTATTGTCAGGACGTCTGCCAATTTCCCTCATGTCATCTAGTCACAGTCATAGTTCCTGTAACAGTCATAGTTTTACCTTTTGTTATCATGGTCAGTCATAGGTTCGTCATAGTTTATCATAGTTATGCTTGGTGTTTCATAGTTTCATGTTTTCAGCCGAAATAAAAGCTCGCCTTCAGTTTGCAAACCATCTCCTTGCCTCCAGTGTCTGCTTTTGGGTCCGCTCCAACAAACACACCGGCGCACCCCGCTGTGACAAAGATAATTATAGTTATTAATATTTTAGTAGAAGTAGTGGTATTTTCTTCCTAATTAGAGGAAGTGGTGTAAATTCCAGTCCATTTATAGATCTTTTGGGATGTTTTCGCATTATTTATACTCTTTGCTAGTGTTATTACATTCTGGAATTTATTATTTAAATTATGCTACTAGCAACCATTACTAGCCCCAATTTTGTATATCTGAGCTGAGTGTGTCACAATAGGATAGGTTGTTTATCTCATATTGCTAAGGTGTTATTGAAGCCCAGGTCACTTTTGATTTTTGGCTCAGATGTCCTTCCTCTGGACAATGCCCCACAGATTCTCTATGGGCTTCAGGTCATAGAGGCGGATTGGCTGGCCAGTCAAGCACTTGGTAGTAATTTTGACACATTTTTGTCTGTTTTATATTTGTCTGTGTTTTAAAATCTATCAGTTGAGCCCTTGGATACAGGATTTGCTGAATTACATTATTTTCTGCTTCCACGATTACAACCATATTCTTCAAATTTGTCCCTTCGTTTCATGATGGTCCATCAGCCATCAGTGAATAACGAAAACATTTAATTATCCCAAACTGATGATCAGCATGCCAGTAGCAGAGTAGCAATTAAGTGGAGAAATACTAGATAGACTCTATAGAAATGTATTTCTATACCTTTGTTTCAGGGGTTGTCTAGTGTGCTCAAAGTGCCTTAGTTCCATCGTTTCTCATTGAGATGAATCCAGGTGTGGCATAACTTCAATGAAAAAACATTTTAAGCATGGCACTAACAGCAGACACTAAAGTAGACTTTGGCTAGGATTTACTCAAGTTGCAAAACAAAAGGAAAAAAAAAAGAAAATTGTCAAGTGTATTATTTCCTGGGGTAACTATTCTGCAAAAATCTTAACACTTTTGATTCTACAGTTTTTGACTGATAATATAATTAAAAAAATCACCTGAATTAAAAAGCTTGGACAGTCTATGACATGGGTAATTGTCCATATCTACAGTGGGGATTAAAATATGAATGAAAAATAAAGGCGGAGTGTTGGAAAAATTGTTGGTTAAACATATTACATTAGAACAATTTTTTTAATAGATCCTAATCTGAAAAAAGCTTTGCACCTGATCAACTTGCCTGCTTTGATAGAATGGTCAGAGCTGCAATCATCTTTCTATTATTGTCACAGATTTTATTGCTAATGTATTATCTTAGTTAATAACAACTTTTTCAGACTCCATTCTCTACATCACACATTTGTACAAGCTGTCCACGAAGATGAAGTTCCTCTGTTACAGTGATAAATCGCTAAAGCTCTTTCACTTGCTAATGCTAGCTGTGTTTCCACACAAAGGGCACAACGGAACTGACCTCAGAGCAATAAAAAGCTGAGCCAGCAGCAGCTTGTCTTGCACACTGATCTCCCATCAATTAACCGTGAAAGACCAGAGGTTTATCCACAATGTACAAGTGCAATCACCAGAAAATGCTCCTGGACTCAGATTGTCCAGAATTGAGACAGCTGCAGTTTCCTATGAACACAACCCAAGTGCAGCGTTCAGCGGCAATAGCCAACTGTGGCTACAAGATGGCAGTAATGTAAAGGATAGATGCAAACAGGTGAGAAGTTTTATGACAACACTGTTCCCACAAATGGACAGAAATTATCCAGCCTTTTCAGAAACAAACGTCCTGATTAGAACTGGATTACAAAGTACTCTCACAACAGGTCTACACCTATTGTAGCCCATGTTACATATGCTGATCAGAAGTTCCTCTTTCTGCTATATTAATGGGTGTCTTAAAGCTTACCACTGTACATCTACATTAAGAGACTCCTTTACCAGCAAGTCAGACTCCACACAAAGTCATACTTGTCATTGAGTGGGGGGTGTAGAACCCAATTTGGAATTGTTCCAGTGTGTCTATGGACAAAAGCTTAACTAAAAGGTGTTCTAAATTACCACAGATGTCATCTGCTCCACAGACATAGTGTTACTATTCTTCACACTGTCCATCAATCAGTTAATTAATCTTCTCCAATTCAGGGATACTGGGTGGCAGAGGGGGAAGTGGAGCTTACGCTACTATATGTGGAGAACATGTGAACATCACACAGAAAAGACCCAGTCAGATGGTGGATTCAAACCCAGGACCTTCTTGAAATAAGGCAACTGCACTAACCACCACATCACCATGCACATGAACTCTATGCTATGGGTTTGCTGTTACAGAAGTAGACATCTTATGCTAAGAGTCAAAATCAACAGCCTCCTATTAGTATATATATTCTTTTGTTAATAAACAGCCTTTTGTGTGACTGTGTTTTATATGGAGAGAATTGCAACGATCACATCCACGATCACAACTCTACTCAGGTTCCTGTTACTAAAACTCAAAGATTCATGTTTGTTTGAATAAAAAAACAAAAAACCACTTCATATTAATTTTCTCATTTTTGTAGTCTAAGTGCCAGTTGGTGCTGGTAAACTATATAATCCGTTTTCTGGTTTGTGTACATTTTGTGGGGGGCAGGATATATTGAAAAATAACTAATGTCACTAAGATCTCTGGACAAGTCCCAAGGGAAGGTTTGCAGTATATGCTGACTCATGAGTGCCCATATGCACTTGAAGACTTGAGAGTAGGACAGGCCCCATACATTTGGCAGGAATGAACCTCAGATTCTGTGAGTTTGCAGATTGGGATTGCGCCACTGAAGAGCAGGTGCATGCATTGAAACTTGCTGTGACGAGTTCTAATACTGCGCCAAAATAAAAAAGAAAAAAGAAAAAAGCCATGGCACCTGTGTCTCATGATTATACACATGGTTTCCTTTGGCACAGATGTCTTGATGCACCAGCATCTACAATATTAAGTCCTTGAGAGATAACTGTCGCCCTAAGATCTGAGATGGCAGGAACTAGCGCAGATTATTGGCTAGTTGGAAGGTTGGTGGTTTAATTCCTGGCTGTTGCTCCAGGATGCATGCCAAAGCATCCTTTGGCAAGATACTAAACCATGTAACTGTGTGCAAATGTTAAATATGAGGCATAGAAAAAAGTGATTTTGTGAATGAGGCATGTTGTTTAAAGAGTGCTTCGGTGGAGTAGAAAAGCCCTACACAGGAACCAATGAATTTACCAAGACAACCTGCCATTTGGTGTTGTTGGACCTTTGCTCCCTTTAGCATGTCTATACCAATTCTAAGAAAAGGATGAATCAAGGTCATTTCTGAGAACTGCAGTCCATGTTAGTGTCCAAATACAAAGATATATCAAGAAATATCTTTATGCACTTCTCAAGGTCCATTTAAATTGTCGAGGATTTTGGCAATATGAATGTGAATAACTGGACAACTTACAAAGACATGCTTTAAAAAAAAAACATCAGGGAGGTCTGTGCTGAATGATCCATTTACACCACCATGCCTGGCTTGCACAAACCACTCAGCGTGAAGCACTGCACAAGTTGGGTTTTCCCCATTCATGAAGCTAACACTGACTCATTTCTCCAAGTGCTGCTGGTCATTCAGCCACCTGCAGGAGCATTTTACAACTATCATGTTGCCTCCGCGGTTCCCCCCCAAAAAACGGGTCACCCCTCTCCTCCCTCCCTCCACATCCATCCTTCCTCTTCAACCCCGCCACATGGTTACAGTTAAGTACATAAATCAGGCGCCACCGCTGGTGTGAGAGCTGTAGAGGCAGACAGAAGGCATACACACACATACTCACACACACATGCACATCCCACTGCCGCGGCTCGTCGCTGCTACTGCAGCCGGTGCAGAGCAGGAGACTCGCAGCATTCTCTCCATCACACGCAGGCGGAATGGCTTGAGATCAGACATCGTGGACTCGTCTCGTTCGGCTCACGCACTATGATTTTGTGACTGTCTGAGTATGCGTGCGTGTGTGTGCGTGTATGCGCGCGCGCGCGCGCATGTTAGCCCGCCTTGCCGCGAATTGCTGCAGTGCTGTTTTCCAGGTGTGCGAGTGCGTGTGTGTGAGAGTGTGTAAGCGTGTGTGCGTGTAAGAGTGTGTGCATGGTGTTGTAGCCTGGTGTAATTCTCTTACGAATTGTACTAAGCCGGGGAACGGAGTCTGATGTCACATGTGCTTCATCGGAGGAGACGGGGCATCTGCAAGCTGGATTTTGTGGAGGATGCTGCGGCAAGTGATACACAGAGGGCTCAAGGCTTCGTTCTACTGGCTGGGCTTATTCGTTAGCAGACATCCCGTTTTCTTCCTCACCGTCCCTGCGGTGCTCACCATCATTTTCGGATCTACAGTGCTGAGCCGATTCAAGCCGGAGACGGACCTGGAGGTACTGGTCGCCCCGACTCACAGCCTCGCCAAGATCGAGCGGAGTCTCGCTAACAGCTTGTTTCAAATCGACCAGTCAAAGCACAAGCTGTACTCGGATTTGCACACCCCGGGCAGATATGGCAGGCTGATCCTGCTCGCCAAGTCCGGGGGGAACATCCTGGAGCTGGCCGATCAGGTCCTGCAGGTCCACAAGCAGGTGTTGGATTTGCGCGTCAATTACAAGGGATTCAATTTCACGTTCGCGCACCTCTGCGTCTTGAGCCACAGGGACAAGCGCTGCCTACTGGATGATATCATCACCATCTTCGAAGACATCAGGCAGGCTGTGCTTTCCAACAGCACTTTCCACAAGGTGCCCATTAGTTATCCGAACACAACATTAAAGGTGAGGTTTTTTTTTTTCTCTCTTTCTCCCTCTCAGCCAGGCCCTTCACGTGCGCATACACGCTCCCCAAACCCATCTCCATCAGAGCAGCAGCCCCAGCAGTCAGCATGTGAAGCTCTGAGGCTGGCCTTCAGAGCTTGTTCTGAATGAACAGAAAACACTTGTATACCAGACTGTAATTTGGGGCTGCACAGTGCATAATATATCAGCCAGCGAAGGGGAAGCCTCTCCATAATACACACACAGCCGGCTTTTTCACCCTCCCTTTTTGGTGCAGGTGAATTGATTGGCTGCATGCTGCTTGCCCTGATCTGCTCCTCCACCTTCACTCACATCACACACACACACACACACACACACACACACACACACACACACACACACACACACACACACACACACACACACACACAGGGATATCCTATGACTTTTTTTTTGATGCAGTGTCTCCCTCCTGGCTGCACAATCATTGGCCACAGTAGCTATGGCCTTACAGGTATCCCATCTTGGTTGCCTGTAGCTTCATCTGTACTGGATCTGCAGCTGTATTTATTACAGGCCACCCACCACAACATAAAAAAATAATTCTAGATGCAACATGTAGACATTAAGGTATATTGGAGCTCAGAAGGCTCACATATATATGAGCTGCAAATCTGCTGCACTCTTGCATGATTTTCAATAAGGAATATTCATTTCCATTTGTTGTTGATAGAGATTAGCACACTTTGCAGTATTGTCACTCCACAAGGCAGGCAGTGGAGTGCATTGTCGGTTCAAAGTATAGACTGGATATAAAAGATGGACAGATCACTCTGACATCATCCATTAGTTAGCAAATGACTTGTTGTAAACATTCAAGCTGAGCGTTTTGGTTGTCAACATTAGTGACATCTTAGTGTTTTGAAACTGGTAATGACAAGTCAGCATTAGTATTATGGCCACAACCATGCTAATCAGCTAATGCTAGCTTTGTTAGCAAGCCATATCAATAAACATAACTACTGCGATGCACAGACATAGAAAATGCTAATTAACACTAAATAATAGACTAATTCTGAAATTTCATTAAAACTGAAGACTTTGGCTTTGAGTATTTGTCAGGTAAAAATCTCTATAACAGCACAGACATGGTGGAGGGGTCTATCTCTGGTGAAGCATTCTCCCTAAATATTGGACTTCGAATAGATGTGTAGGTCATATCTATATTGGCTCTGTTGGTCCATGATCAATTCTGGACATCTATATGGCGTCCAAACTAGGTTCACAATTTGGACGTCCAACCATGGCCTATCTTGGACATGAATATGATGTTCAGCATTTGAACTTTACAACTGGGTAATTTTTTTGGAGGTCATGGGGATGTCTATGGCGGGTGCAAGAAATTTACATTGTTAGTAAATGTTATATTTTTTTTATTTACAAATATCAGTATTGTGTTATCAACATGATATGCATGAATACAAATTATTTATAAACAAACACAATCTATTATGTGTTAGTCTATTGATTTATTCAGTACCTTTTTTTTGTTATTTTACATATTCCTGTTTTTTTTAACTGGTTTATCTGCTTCAAGTAAACAATTTAATTGTTTGTAACCAGGTTAAATCTGTCATATCTGTGATTCCTGAGATTAGGGACAAAACAGGTTTTAATTTTCTAGGTTTTTGTCAACACCGTCAGACACAAAGAAATGCAAAAATATATATTTTAAATTAAGTTGTTTCAGCTATTTTGACTATTAGCAGCTTCTCTGTTCTATTGTTTATGCACATATGTTTTCAAAGTAATTATACCACATTTAAAAGTAAGATTGTTTTGGCTTTTTATTATTAGAGTTACAGTCATACATATTTTCAGAAGCTTGTATTTAATCTGTATAAGAAACAATCATATTAAGCAGCATGCAAATTACACATTTATTGAGAAAATTACGTATTTTTATTGGAAGATCATGAGGGAGGACTATATGGTTCTCCAAAAGAGAAAAATAAACAAAAACTCCATATTATGGAGTTGACAAGGTGCTGACGGTGGTGACACAAATCTGACGGTGGTGACACACTAGTAGAAAACAAGATATTATTTCTTTCAAAATGACAATTAAACCTTAACAACCTTTGTAATATCACAGGACACATCATAACAATTCTGTTTTTGCACATGTCAAGTTCTACATCTTAATAGTTCACCAGCAAGTAGCTACCTACTACTCCTTGATTCCTAAAGTTCTCTGTGGTTGTGTGTTTAGACCCTGCTGGACTTTCTCTCCTTTTGACTCTCTGTGCTTGTTTCCAAAACCTTCTCTTCTGACTTTCTTCTCTTCCTTTCAGATCACTGGTGTTCTTTATTTTTCCCTCTTTCACTCTATTTCTCCATCTTTCCCTTTCCTTTATGAGAAACTCTTTCTTCAATTCAGGCTGGCTGTTAATTTTTTTCTCTCTTTCTTTTTTGATCATCCCTGTTCCTTCTCTTTCGTTCCTCTGCTGACAGGTTCCCCTTTGCTATTCTAGCCTGAAATGTACCATTTTTTTAATTACTATAATTCTTCTGAACCTTATGCTTTTTCACAGATTAAGGATGAATATTCACAACACAATTATGCATTAAGCAATAGAAATGCTATCCAGCCATTAAGTTTGATGTCATTAGCCATTTCCAGGTCTAAACTCCGCTGCAGATCCCAAAGTCAAAGGAACTCTGCGGCATCACTGAGAGTTACAAACTGTCTAAATTCTTTCATCTTTAATAAAATGATCAGTGTGTGGCTCTACCAGGTGTAACATCCAGGCATCCATGAAGACAGAATATATGAAATTTAACATAGTTTAATTAGATTGCTTGTTTCCACCTGAACATGATATACCAGCTCTGCTACCACTTCCAACATAAATGGAGACAAAAAACTAAACAGCAGTGACTATTGTCAGGATACTGAAGTTGGGCTAGCTGGTATATAGTGATGTGCTACGTGATCGCTAGCGACACAGCTGTGTTAGCATAATATAAACACAGTGAAGCTGGAGGATGAATGCTAACTTTTTTCCACTTGATAAAAGTTAACATGAGGGTTCCCGATGGTTAGGCTGACAGTGATCACTGGCTGTTTTTAGGGGCTTGTTCAGATGTAATAGAACAAGATAAAAAGCATTAAAACATTTTAACAGCACAACAGGCTTAATAAACACAGAGTAGTTTGGGCCCGGAAGCAGGATTCATACATCATCACTTAAAGAACAGCTCTCGGGTCACAGCTAGCTCAGTAGATGGCACATGATCGAAAGGTTGGGCGTTCAAATCCAACGAACAGAGGCTATCCTGGATTGGTAGCTGCCCACTGAATCACTGAGTGAATGGGTTAAATGCAGAGGACTAAGCATTTTCTACGGAAGCGTAGAGCTGCCATCCAGGCAAAACAAAAATAGAAGTGTATCATGTTATAACGTGAAAAGTTTATTGTTCTAACACGATACTTTTCCTGTTTGTACAATATACTATCATGTTTGTACAATATTCTTTTCACGTTTGAACAACATAATATCACGTTATTACAATATACATAATCATCACGTTCGTACAATATAATTATCACGTTCGTACAATATAAATACTATATTGTACGAATGTGATAATTATATTGTTTGAACAATAAAGTTTTCACGTTATAACATATATTTTATTGTTCGAGCATGATATATTGCCGTAAAACTACGGAAGCGTAAAACATAGTGAAGTGGGTGACAGTGCAGATCAGAGTGCGAGAAAATGGCTCGTTTATTGGAATTAATTAAGTTCTATTTTATGCTTGGATTGAGGCATGGGGAGATTTTGCTGTTATTGAGCAGTTTGGACAGTATTGTGATAAGCATGCGGACACTTAGAAGAAACCTAAAACGCATGGGACTGTACAGGAGAAAGAATGAGTCCGATCCGATTGAGGTGGCACGATTTCTTATTGATCAACTGGAGGGACACGGGAGGCTCCATGGATACAAACTACACCACCTGAACTGCATTCAGGCAGGTTATGTTGTCACGCAGAGTACTGTGAGACATTTACTGAAATATCTTGACCCTTACGGTGTTGAGCAACGACGCAGAAATCGCCTAATGCGACGCACGTATGTAAATCCTGGACCAAATTTCATGTGGCATGTTGACTCCTATGACAAACTGAAGCCTTTTGGAATCTGTATAAATGGAGCTATTGATGGCATTTCAAGAGTTATGATTTGGCTTCATGCCTATTCAACAAACAATGATCCCAAAGTCATTGCTGGATATTTCATAGCAGAAGTTGAAAAGAGGATGGGAACACCTGCTAGGATTCGCTCTGATTTGGGAACAGAAAATGTCATAATGGCCGAGATGCAACGGTTCTTGCACGGACTATGGATCCGAACGTCAGAAACTGTTTTATTACTGGATCCAGCAATCACAATCAGCGTATTGAAGGCTGGTGGGCCTTTCTGAGACGACATCATGCTCAGCACTGGATAAATCGTCTCCAGGAACTAAAAGACCATGACTGCTTTTCTGGATGTTTTTTGGACAAGCAGCTTATATTGTTTACGTGCCTGAACGTCATCGAGGTATGTAACCATGTTTATATTCTTTTAATGAGTCATTGTGTGTGTGTGTGTGTGTGTGTGTGTGTGTGTTAGAGAGAAAGAGAGACACGGAGAGAGAATAAAAAGTTTGCTTTAACACCCACCATGCACCATCCCTATTATCACTGCGTTCAGGATATGAAAAAATGCATATTTCACTGGCCAGAAACATAAAATCACACTGTCTAAAACAATTCATGTTTAATAATTACTTTAAATTTTACACAGTATCACGTGTCTACCACTGTTATTCTTGTTGTTGAGTATTTTTGATAAACTCTGTTTTTCTGACTGTCACTGTGTGGTGCTTTTGATTGATTGATCGTACTTTATTCATCCTGAGGGAAATTGGGTTAAGGCTGCCAGCCGTGCCAGCGCCGTTTTGGGTAACATGTTGAGCCAAGAGAAATGTGTTCTTTTACTGATATGAGATTTTTTAATTAATTAATTAATTAATATTAATATTTAATTTAATATTTAATAGGAAGAGCTGCAGCAAGTTGCACATATGTGGAACACCCACATAATACGCAGAAGCAGAAATGCAGTTGCTCCAAGTGGACGTCCGATTCTCATGTACACCATCCCTCATCTCTTTGGAGGACAGGATCATCTGAAAGAGGTTTCTCGGGAGGCAGTGGATGCTTGTAAGCAAGAATGTCAACAGAGAGGACCTTATACCTGTGATGAAACCGTTTTCAGCTTGTGTTGCCTTATAATGTCAGAGAACTTCTTACTTCCACCAAGCACAGCAGATGAATCCATTGAACTGTATCTCTTCCTGAGAACCTATATACTGAAGGACTTATAAACCTAAATATAATTGGGCTTTGGGAATTTTTACGCACATAATTTTTGGTACAATGTTTTATTTGTGCAATAAACAATAGAAAAGACAATCATTATTATTTTGTTTGGATTTTCGGTTCAAGATAGTAGCAAGCAAGCATGTCTAAATATATTTAACCAAATCTGCGTACTCCAGTGAAGAATCAAAATTAAAGCAGGTCCTTGTATTAGTATTACTTTTCTTTTTTTAATATTTTGACTGAGACATTTATGCAAAAAACAGGTGTTTGCTTCCCATCTAAAGAAAACATCTGACACCTGTTTATTAATTCAAATGAGAACATTGAAGTAAATGCTTGAATATGCAAAATGTTTTAAAAATAAATCAGTAGAAAGACTTGCATTGAATAATCTCAACCTTTTGGCATTTCCAATTATTTTTTAACTGAATTTCTATTATATCTGATTTCTGCTTTAAGACTGTCAAAAAAACATTTTTTAAACCGCTGATCCTATACATTCTCATTCATGAAATATTGTTTTCAATTTTACTGAACACATTGTGCAACTGCTATTCATCCACAAACAGTTTCTTGTAAACTGGTAAATGTAAAAATTCTGCACTATTTAATAATTAACAAACACTGTTAGATGTTAAATATGTTCTAAACAAATGACTGGTGGAAAGGTAAAAAAAATATACTTGAAAATAATTAATATTAAGTCTTTTGAATTATTACTAAACAAAACATCCCCTCTAGCAGACATCTTGTATCCTACAAAACTGTACCACAGACCTGTGGAAAAGGACCTTGACACATAATAAGAACTAATAATAAGCATAGTTCACCTCTTGCTGCTAACCATATGAACTTATTAAACATAATTAGTTAACATTTAAACTAGTAAAACTTTTAATAATGAAATTTTAAACTGAAATTTACATTTTTCATGGTGGAAACAAATTGATGTTATCCACAATTTTTTGAAAATAAATTCAAATATCCCTGAAATTTAAGCTCTTTCTTTTTTTATACAACGATGTGTTCCCAGTTTCCGGGTTTAACAAACTTTAGAGCTTCATAGCCAGTCATTGTTAGTGCAAACCATTCATTCTTTGGTTTAAACATGATGGACTTTAATCAAGCTATGCTGAACTCATAAGAGCTTTTAGCAGCCAAAACATTGTCCAGTTCATTTCGTAGTTCTGGGTAGGACGTGTATGTCCATGGTAGTTCCAGAAGAGGGCCGCATGTGTGTGCCACAGGTCGTCGTGCCAGTCCATCCACAGGCGTGAACAGTACCTCAACCTTGTCAACACTGATGACATCTGACCCAGTAAGAAACCTGAACATCCTTCTGAGCCCTGTATCGTCAAGTCCTCTGATGTACTGGTGCAGAAATCTGAAGCTTTGCTTCTCTGCTTGAGTGGTGGGAGAGGCAGTAAGCAACTTCAAAAGCTTTCTCGTTGTTGGCTTTTTATCTTCATACATTTGTAGGACATCTTGTGGGCTTTGAAAAATTCTTTAGGAAGTGGCTTGCAACTAAGGACATTTTCTCTGTGGCATATGCTGGTTTTTGGATTAATTGTTTGTGTGCGACTTTCA
This sequence comes from Neolamprologus brichardi, assembly GCF_056152115.1. Classification (NCBI taxonomy): domain Eukaryota; kingdom Metazoa; phylum Chordata; class Actinopteri; order Cichliformes; family Cichlidae; genus Neolamprologus; species Neolamprologus brichardi. The sequence continues at coordinate 27,609,713 of NC_142118.1, forward strand.
GAAGAAGGCCTTTTAAGTTCTCTTTGGTTGGAAGCACTGATACATCCAGGCGATCCATGAGATCCAGCACTTCATCCCTGTCTTCATCTGAAAGATCTTCTTTTAGTGCCCTTGTTATCAGATCCCTATCTGATTGACTTAGGTAAAAGAGAAGACTTTCAAACAGCAGATCATCTGATACTTGATTCTCACCGAAGATGAATGCCACTGTGAAAACAGGAGCAAGGCGACAAGGGAAATATCCATGGTCTTGAAATCCCTTCAGTAAAATTCTACCCATGGATTTCCACTCTTCTTCCTGCCATTTAGGAGACATGGCACTCTGAACTCCTCTCCTTCAGCTGTGTTGTCCACAAACTCTGACCAAAATGCAGCATACACATCTCTTGATACACCATCTGCATCAGCTCCTTTTTCATCAATGTAGGTGTATTTTAGAGGGTGTATGAGGAGTGCTGGATCTTTGAACTGGCTGATCATCTCCTCCAGAATAGTAACCCTGTGAAGTTTGATGGTAACACAGACTTATTGCTTCATTGCTTATAGATGTATCTGGACTACTGACTGCTGTGTTTGTTGGAGGAAGTGTAATGGATGTGATGACCAGATCATCTTCCTCAAACTGCAGCAATGGTTAATCTATTACAGTGTCATCAAGTTGACAAGGCAGAGGCTCTCCAAGGTAGGGTCCAATCATTACCTCACATGTGTCTAATAATACATCTTCATCAGCATTCCTAGATTCTGATGATGAGATCACAACAATGTGGGAAGCTTCTTCATCTCCTTGATGTGAGTCAGTCAGTTGTGTAACATTGTTTACATGTGTTTTCCCTCTATTATAAACTTCTTCATCATCTTCATCATTGGAAAATCTTCTTGTGCACAAGTAAAATCTCAACATTCCCATTTTAAGTGCTGAGTAGAGTTCTCCAACTGTGACATCTTCATCAAATACGGCCTCTTCCTGATAGTCTAATATGTCATGACTGAACACCTCCCATCTTCCAAATTTGCTTTTTCCACTTGGAAAGAAAAGATCTTTAGCATACTGTAATATGTCAGCTTTTTTGGAGTCTTTGGGCACACCTAAGGTCCTTGTTCCTCCTCCTCTGCGCTTTCTCACTTGCTTACCTTCATGGATCCACCCTAACTCAATTTTTCGAGTCTTTTTCTCAGCCCATTTGTTGTTTTTTGCATATGTTCTTTTTCTCTTAGAAACAAATGCCTCCTCATGATCAGGTTTCTTCTCATTTTCATTGATTCCCATCTTTTCCTTCAATTTTTCGAGCAATGAGCTTTTTCTTGATTCCTTAGTACTTGCACCACTGTTTTCCAAGCAGAACCGTCTGGCAGCTATCCGATCACCATATGTTGGGATGTAACCAGACAGGGTCTTGTCATCCATGAAATCAATCACTGTGGCATCAATCTGTAATAACAGAGATATTTATTACTATACAGAAGTACAAGGTATACCTGCTGCCACACCACACGAGGTACCTCACTAAAAAAATGTATGTACATTTCACATGTGTTTTGATAATTGTCTGTTATTATTTTAGTGGCAGCCATCAATATTTAGCATTTATTCTTTTCCTCTCTCTATGCCAGCAACATTAATGAGATTATCTAACATGTTATTAATAGAAATATTACAGTATATACACCGCCCACTTTTGAAAAAGTAAATTAGTATTCACGTATCTTTCAGTTGCACAGAGCACAAAGGGTTGAACTCACTGGTTTTTTAAATTGAAGCCAAATATCAATATAAACACAATTTAATTCATTTGTTTTTAGATAAACAAGGAAACATTGTGCATCACATAATATAGCGATATATTTAAGAAACCTGGAATCTGCATACGGGTTAAGCAGTAACATGTGGTCATACAACGACCCAGTTTTATACAGCGGGTTAATTTGTTTTACATTCTCCATTCCATATAGATCCACACCAATGCAGCTTACCGTTACGTCCTTACGCACTCAAAGCGAGAGAAGCGAAAACCGCTGTGGTTGCTAACTTAGCAATATGTCATATTTTTAGACGTTGTAACTTCGTAAAAAGCGAGTTTTACAAATTTCCCCCTCACGAGAGCACTTACGCGTTCTTGTAGCATTCGTAAAAGACAGTCCTCAGGTACACCACGATTCCGAAGAAATCTCAGAATTGGGCTATCAGTGTTTGTGTCCATGTTGAAAGCAGGGCATTCAAAGTTAAGTGCCAGTTCTGAAGAGCGTGAGCTCTCCACACCTACCATGGATTTGGGTTTCTGAACGCAACACGTTTTACGTTCTTACAATAAAAATGTTATTGTAATGGTATTTTTTTTTTACGTTTGTACAATATATGATCACGTTCGTACAATATAATATTTATATTGTACAAACGTGATAATTATATTGTACGAACGTGATGATTATGTATATTGTAATAATGTGATATTATGTTGTTCAAACGTGAAAAGTATATTGTACAAACATGATAGTATATTGTACAAACAGGAAAAGTATCTTGTTAGAACAATAAACCTTTCACGTTATAATGTGATACACTTCTATTTTTTTTTTGCCTGGGTGGCAGCTCTACGCTTCCGTAATTTTCCTACAGGATTAATAATGTATACATAAATAATGAGATTCAAGATAAGGCAAATTTGATAATATTTGACACATCCATGAAGCAGAAATATCAGTAAAATACACAAGAAGTAATATGACTGAAATATTAGTAAAAAACAACTTAATATAAATGGTGAATAGCACACTTTTGTGACATTTGTCAACACCATTAGAAAAAGGGTCAACACCGTCAGATAGGGCTGCTCAATTAACCAAATTTTAATCTCGATTACGATCTGGGCTTTCAACGATCATTAAAAATGACTGAACCGATTATTAGCCCCTCCCTCGTGCTTTACTCTCGCGGTGCTCCATATGGCAAATCGAGCGCACCTCTCTGCATTTCGAACACGTGTCACAACAATTAAGAGCAGCGGTCCCCAACCAGACAATATTTTCATCCGCGACATCCGCGACACCTAGTACCGGTACCGAAAAAAAAAGAACATTTATTCATAACACACGTGAAAAGACCAAGGAAAACCGACTAAACTATAAAAACGATAACAAAATAACGCTGAAAACCGATAAAAACCCTGAAAACTATACATTTCACACCTGAGCCTCAACTCTCGCGGCTGATTAAGAGGACCCAAGGGAAGCTCGGAAAGCTAAGCAGAAGTTGTTTGGAGAGGAGAGTGACTGCTGTTGGTTGAAAAGAGAGGTAAAAAAAACTTCAGTGATGTGGAAACATTATGGGTTCGCGGAGTCAGACGTGGATCAAGTAGACCTAGTGTGTAAACTTTGCTACAGTGTCGTAGCTGCACCACAGAGCAACACTGCAAAGTTCACTAAACATAGATGTTTACATTTTTCATTTATTTTTTATACTGCAAACATTTGCACTGTTATCAGTATTTGCACACTATTTTATATTATTTTTTGACAATCTTTAAAGTCATTATTCAATACATTGTTATTGTTAAATAAATATCGTCAAATAATCGAGATCTCGATTTCAGTGAAAATAATCGTGATTTTTGCCATAACCGAGCAGCCCTACTGTCAGACAAAAATCCTGATGGTGTTGACATCTGATGGTGTTGACAAAATACCCTACTTTCTCTCATAACACATGTTTTTCTGATAGAAGCCATCTTGTTTTTCATCATTTGCTTATGGCCTCTACAATCTACCTAAATGAGTTGTTTTTACAAAAAAAGAATAATAATTAATAATTTAAAAAATAATTAATTCTTGGATTACATCGACTTTGGTGTTGACTCACTATGGTTGTGACAGAGTTTTATCAGAAAGGTGTGCAATAAATGAAATATAAACAAACAAATTATCACAGCAGTGACCTCATGGCATGTGTATCAAACAGGAAGTGGTAAAGGGGTCCTCAGAGTGTAAGCTACCCACAATAATTCCTGATTTTTTGTACTTGTAATCTGACGGTGTTGACAAAAACTCTGGACACGATTTTAATCACTTAAAAAATATTTATTTACCATTTAAAATAAATATATATTCATAAAAAATCAAAAGTTTTGTTGTATAAACATTGCCTTGGTTTGTCTTTTAGACAGTTGGGTTAACACTTGTATGCATATTTTTAACCACAAAATTGGGTTTTATCTGCCGGACATGTTTTGTCTCTTATCTCAAGAAGCACTGATTTATTAAAATGTGTTGAAATATTAAAAACATTGTTAAAATGTGAAAATAGCAATGGTTAAACTATTTAAAAAAATGGAATGTCTTTTTAAAAAAGTACAATGTGTTTAATGAGTTTAAAAGGGTATTAGTGTTGTATATGGTTAATTTTCACAAGTATCCTCTAAGAGGAAGTGAATGTGGTTGTGATCAGTAGCAGGACTGACGGAAGTTGCGACGGAAAGTAGGAGAAGTTTATGCAAGTGTATATGTATGAACTGGACTATCTGCTCGACGGGATTTTTCAATGAGCACATTTTGCAGACTGCCTGTGAGAAGCTCGGGACATTTGTGTTTGAAATCCACCGTGCAGCTGGTCATTTTTGTTTAAGCTCAAAAGCCTGCGCCATCTTGGAGATGTCTGCTGATCTCTGTACAGAAAACATGCCCTCCACCCTCTGGAAACAGAGGGTGGAGGGCATAGCAGATACTATAGAAGCAGTATAAAAATGATGTGTAAGTTGTTTGATATTAATAAGTCATCCACAATGGCCACATTTGGACTATAGGTAGCCTGTAACACAGGTCAGACAGACGGCAACATAACATTCGGAAACAATTCCTTCAGTGGACCAAAATTGTACATCCAAAAACAAATTATAAAAGATGTCACTCCAACGTCACTTTGCGCAGTGGGCATAGACTGCTTTGACTACCTAACTTGAAGTGCTACGAGTATATACCAGAGTCTATGAGGATTGACTTCCTGTTGGAGCCAGCCAAGTAGCTAGTAGAAGAACTAGAGTTTCGTGTCAGCTCCAAAGTTTGTTGCTTACAGTAGGTAAAGCATATGCTGCTTTACTGTCCTCCTGGACACTAATGTTATCCTTAATTTACAAAATGTACTTACTATTGTGTTCAGCGTGGCTTGAAAAAGTGACTCGGCCTGAAATCTAACCAGAAGAGTATTTACAGAGGTAGGAGAGCAAAGAAGTTGAGGATCAGTTTTCCATAGAACCACAGGTCTTTTTCAACTACCGTTAACCAGTGATGGGAATAACGGCGTTACAAGTAACGGCTTTACTAACGGCAAGTAATCTAACTAATTACTCTTTCTATCATTACAACGCCGTTACTATTACTAACAAGAAAATGTGGTGCGGTCGCGTTAATATTTTTCAACAAACAGACGATTGAAGCTGTGTTCAGCTTACCACATCTTATATCAGTTGCACGGAAGTAGCTGTCTACATAAGTAATCTGGACACTACAGCTTTAAGCAGCTGCGCACACTCCAGCGGACGGGAATCACTTTCTGGCAGACGATCACTTTTTGGCACAACACCTGGAGCTAGGGGGCAAAGCAATCGCATGAGTGCTGCTGTTTGACTGAGGAAGAATAAAGTAGTCGTGGTAAGCCAATCACATGACCACATCAAGATGACAAAGCAACAAGGTGATATATACCAGTTTTTAAATTGTGTTGATAGGCCACGTAAAATCAGACTCATGATAAACAATATATACGCATGTTTTTTCCTTAATAGTTTCATCACGTTTAATCTCTAAGGACAGCGCTAGCAAGCACTCTCTGCTTATGACCAAAAAATAAAAAATGAAAAAAACCCAGCCTTTTCGTGTTGGTGGAAAAATGCACCATGTCGACCAATCAAAAAAAAAATGATATGGCAACATGAGATTTGGTTGTTTAGGAAAAGGGGAAAGTTTTAGGAGTGACGGCGAGAGGAAGAGAGAGAGAGAGAGAAAGAAAGACAGCAGAAAAAGAGAGAGAGCGAGTTTTGTGATGTGAGAGATTTGTGATGTTTAGCATGTTTGTAGTTAATGTGTTGTCTTGTAGTTAGTGTGTAGTTTTGTGGATAGTTTTGTGTTGTGTGACAAAGAGGTGACTGCTGTCTGCAGGTATCAGGCTTGTGATGTTCTCCTTTATAGTGGGCAGAAATTATTTTTTTGGAGTTGTACAAATAATTTGTGTGGCATCTTATTGAATGCAGAACACCTGATTGTTATGTAAATAGTTTGAAATGGTTAGAAAAAAAAAGGATAAAGGGTAAATGGCTGCAAATAACATTGTTGTTTGCAAAACTTGTGCATATGATTTTCAAAATGACTATTTATATTTGCATTTAAAGTTATGAAATATGATTCAATAAACATGTTTGTGGTTGTTACAGTAAAACATATAACTTTTTCTCCTCTGATTTTATGTTTTTTGTCTGATTCTAGATCAATTGTGTTAATACAGTATGTCAAAATGAAAACATAACTGTAAATTCAGACACGTGAGGTTGTGTTGAAAAAGATGATACCAAACAAGGCAAAGTAAATAGTTTTTAAAGGTAAAATGCAGAGGTAAAATCAAAAGTTGGGAAACTTGGCCAATTATACCCTGAACCCCAGAGGGTTAAACATTTTTTTAAAAGTAACGCAATAGTTACTTTTCAAGTAATTAATTAATTTTAGAATCTTGTAACTCAGTTACTTTTTTGAAGAAGTAACTAGTAACTATAATTAATTACTTTTTCAAAGTAACTTGCCCAACACTGCCGTAAACCCCTACCAGCATTAGAAGGAGTTCAGATTTAGGTCACTCTCACATTGGCTTTGACTTTGCACCACCTGGAAGCTGTGTCCATCTTTCATATACACTCTATTGTGGTAACTACATAACATATATGGTTTTTGAACCATATACATCTTTTTTGCACTCTTTATTGGCTGTGACAGAACACAGAAATAGTCACTTTAATATCCATTTTATACACCACTAATTAATTTCATTGTGATGTACAGGCCACTTTACACTTTCTCTATCTGCAGCACATGTACAGTGGGCTCAGACTGACATGAACACAAATTCAGAGTATCACATGCCTGGATTCCAGGATGGTGGGTTGTAACTTCCTCCGAGAGCTGCCACAGCAGAGCCATCCGAGCAGCATCAGTGTCTGAGCACAGTGATGAGGCCATCCATCGCACTGTTACAGACTGTTTGGCTCCTAATATTCAGTTAGATAGATAGACAGTGTATTCTTCTTTTGGATGTCAAGTTGTAGCCCAGCGTGGTTTTAGAATTTGTGTTTTCTCTTCATTGAGCCGTTTTATTCAGTTTCATGTCATTTCCCAAAAAGAATGATAAAGCACTCTTTTAGAAGATGGAAAACCATGTACCTGCCAATGTGGTACTTTAAAAAAGACTTTAAAAAACTTTGTGTTGTAGATTGACATAGGCAAGTGCTAAATTATCACATAAAGCAACAAGTCATATTAGCAATATGTCACCATAAACCTCACGCAGACACTGATGCCTGCTAACTATTGTTTTGTCATATACAAATAAAGTAGTTGGAATTTCATTCACCAAAACTGAAACACAGACTTATTTGACAGGCTGTTACAACAAATAATAATACATGAAGCAATTCTTCAGATAACTGCATCCAAAATGGTTCAAAAGGCACCAACAAGAGGCACGCAGTCAAAAAGTCAGGTTCACTTCAATTAGCAGGGGTGACACATAAGCAAACAGCTGCAGCCAGATGTTTCAGAACCCACCACAGATTCAATGTGACCATGTTTCTAATAATCCATAATTCTTCAAGCCTTAATACGATTAATACAAGTTGTTTTAAGTCTAAAAAAATGGAAGAGAAAAACAAGCTTTAACAAATTTTCCAATCCCCATGAAGTTAAAATTTGGCAGTCTATGGGGGTTGACTGTCTTTTTCAGTTAGACTCAAGTGGACACTTTAGGAACTGCACTGGCTTCAGTTTTTAGCCCTGGAGGCTGATTTTTGGACGTTCAATCCCTCTACCCCATGCTTTTCCCTTTGCTGGCCTTCATCTTTTTCCTATTATAGTTCCTACAGCCACAAGAATCTGCTGTTGCACAAAAGTAAATAGAAAAAAAAAAAGATCTTTTGAGGCTGTTTTCTGAATGACAGCTACTGCTTTATGTAAATGATCAATGTAATGCTAAAAGAAAATAAATGGTAGTACTGAAGAGCTACTAAATTAGAATGAGTAATTTCACTGTCATTTTCCACTTCAGAGTGAGGTAGTTTATTACATTCTTTATTACATACTTTTTTTTCAGTGCCATTTCCTACCTTGCCATCGTGCTGTGCCACTTAATATAAACATGTGAACATGTTAACGTGGGGTACAGCTTCAGTAAAACAGTAATTTAATGTTTTTGTACATTCCTATAGCTGCAAGTTTATACCTTATATGGACAAAAGTACTGGGGCACCTACACATTACACCTCAAGGAGATCCTCAGCCATTAAAGTCCCATGCTGTAAAGCTCCTGGCACACAGTTTTTGTGCTGATGTTAATGACAGAAGAGGTTTGGAACTGTTAATAACTGAACTGAGCTCTGGCAACTTTTATACACTACCACTCTCAGCACTCTGCCACCCTACTGTTTGGTGTGTTGGAGTGTTGTGCTGTGATGGAGATACCACACTTCCTGGGGAGCTGAACAAGTTCTACACACGGTTTGATGCACTGAACAACACGCAAGTGAAGAAAGCCATGCCCCCCACCACCGACCAGACCATCTCTCCGCCTGCAGCCGACGTGAGGAGAACTTTCACCAAGATCAACCCACGTAAACCTGCTGGACCAGACAACATCCCAGGTCGTGTGCTGCGAGACTGCGCTGATCAGCTGGCTGATGTCTTCACAGACATCTTCAAGTCTTCACTGAGCCAGATGATCGTCCCAGCGTGCTTCAAGTCCACCACCATCATCTTGGTGCCAAAGAAACCTCAAAAACTGTTTGAAAAACTCAGCAAGTTGGGACTGAGCACCTCTGTTTGAAACTGGATACTAGATTTCCTGTCAGAGAGGCCTCGGTCCGTCCGAATCTGCGACAACATCACCAGCACCATCAGGAGCTCCTCAGGGCTGTGTTCTCAGCCCACTTTTGTTCACCCTCCTGACACATGACTGCACCGCACTACACAGCTCTAACCACATCATCAAGTTCGCTGAAAACACAACCATGGTTGGACTCATCAGCAGCAACGACAAGTCACCGTACAGAGATGAGATTCAACAGCTGGCGTCCAGGTGCTGCGAGAACAACGTGTCACTGAATGTGGAGAAAAACCAAGAAGATGATCGTTGACTCGGTCCACCCACACACCACCACTCAGCATCCGCGGTTCCATGGTAGAGACCATTAACAGCATTAAGTTCCTGAGAGTTCACATCTCAGACGACCTCACCTGGACCACCAACCACCATCATCAAAAAGGCCCAGCAGCGCCTCCACTTCCTGAGACTCCTGAAGCAGGCCAACCTCTCTCCTCCCATTCTCACCACATTCTACAGGGGCACCATAGAGAGCGTTCTGACCAGCTGCATCTCCGTGTGGTTCGGCAACTGCAATGTTGGCGATCTCAGCAAACTACAACGAATTGTTAAAGTAGCTGCCAAGATCATCGGAAATCTCTCCCTTTGCTAATGGACATCTACCACAACCGCTGATATAATAATAAGGCCTTTGGCACCATGCTTGACCCCTCACACCCCTCACATGGACTCTTTTCTCTCCTTCCATCCAGCAGACGCTATCGCAGCAGTGGGGCCCAATCCTCCAGACTGCGGAATAGCTTTTTCCCACAAGCCATCAGACTCCTGAACTCACTACCAGACCTCCCTCTCACCCCCACCACACACACCCACACAAACTGTTAACCAACTCTTTTGCACTTTACATACCACTGCCTCTGTAAGACATGCTGCTCTATGGACAATTTTTTTTACTCCATTTTATAAGCTGCTACACTGGTCACTTTAAACCACTCTAAACTGTAAATTGTAAATTCTAATTGTAACTTCTCTTGATCCCCTAAGACTTAAGTGTATATTTATTTTCCTCTCTTTTTATATCTATTTATTAGCTTTTTTTTTTTTTTGCACTGATGTAACCGGAGACTTGTCGTCTCATCTCTCTGTATGCTGCAATGGATATAGCAGAGATGACATTAAAGTTTAGTTTGACTTTGGCTATGACTTTGGTGGAATTACTGTGGCTCCTAAACATTTCTACTTTGCCTTAACACCACTTACAACCACTGAGTGTGGAATATCTTGGAGGGAAGAAATTTTACGAACTGAGATGGGTTGCAAAGCAGTTTCCAGAACAACAACTACACAACAACTTTGAGCAAGTTAAAACAGCTCAAAAAGATAGTGTGCTCTATATGGTCAATTGGATCTGCAGAATGTTGGCTTACTCTACTATGTGGGCTGGGCACTGAGATAAAATAATCTGCCGGGATTGTGGTTGAACTTGACTTCATGCCCTCCTGAACTGTGCTGAATTTTTTCACTTTGTGCCAACTCTAGAAAGTACTGCTGGTACAAATGAAGGAGAATCAGAGGCTGTTAAGATCATTGAAGGTACCTCCATAAAAAAAGTGTATGCTGCCAGAGTAATGGATTACACACAGCATTTGAAAGATTTCAGCTTTCTTCAGTATCATAAAATACTTTCTTTAGAGAGTTTCTTCAACTATTTGACTTTTGATAGGAACAACAAAACAATTCCAAATTCAGTGTCAATTATCAAATTTTCTCATCTTGAAAATTCACCATACCATCGTCCAGCCTTGTCTTCAGTCTTGTCTTTAGGTGAAAAGAATATGTAAATTACATACAAGTTTACAAGTTTTCTTGAAAATAATATAATGAATTTAATGTAATATATTTTCATTCTTACTCACATCACTCTCTCAAACTAAAATATCGAACTACAATATTTCTGTCTTGAAGGTTTATGTGACCTCCAGCTCTCCCTGCACTGCGTTAGTCACTCTGTACTCTCCGTGTTCCTGAATCCTCCCCCTTGCTGTTTGCCAGTGTGACGAGCTGTCTGGGCTAATTCATTTTTCTGACTTCTAATGCCTTATCCTACTCTTTGATGTTACAACCAGGGTTATTTCTGTACATACTTGTATACAGAAATAACCTATGAAAAAAACTTTTTGCCAAGTTTTATTCCCAGGAGAAAAAGCTTAAAATAGATGTTGCTATTTTAATCTGTCTGCTATATTTTAATTCTCTAAATAAAAACACACAAAATATTATGAAAAAATGTAGAAATGTAGCCACTGAAACAACAGGAGAAATGTTCATGATACTTAAGTCGTCTATAATAATGCCAGTAGAATTACACTCTCAGTACTTATTCTGATATTAAAAAAAAAAGATTTTCCCATGTAGTTTAACATAAACTGCTTTATTAGAAACTTGTATATAACATTCTACTTATTTAAAATGTTAAAATTCTATTTTGTTGACAGGACAGATTAAGATGTTGGGAAGGTTAGAAGGAACTAGGGATGGGAATTGAGAACGGGCTTTTGGAGAGAACTGAATCCTGGTAGTTCAGTTTGAATTGTTAATCTGCTTCAGAACAGCCGCACTAGATGCCATCTTTCACATTTGCTGTGCTTGTGGGCATCATTCTTCTTTTTTAGCCTAAACTAGAACACCTGTCAGCATATTGTAGCCTTGGCATATATGCTTCCTACGTGCCTGTAGTAAAGAAAAAAAAAGTTTGACAAGTATTAGTTCCAGTGACATCCCTTGAAATACATACTTTTCTATTTAACCCCTAACCTTAGGGTAGAGCTCTAAGGTCAGTAGAGCTCCCATTTCGACCACAGTTATTATAATTTTTATTTTCTAATTAGCTTTTAATTTGTCTTGACATTCTGTTTTTACGTCACTTCAGTTTCCACAGTAGATTTTTTTTTATTTCAGATTATTATTTTTTATCATTTGAAAATGTCCATCCATCCATCCATCCATTCGCTTCCGCTTATCCTTTTCAGGGTCGCGGGGGGCGCTGGAGCCTATCCCAGCTGTCATAGGGCGAGAGGCGGGGTACACCCTGGACAGGTTGCCAGTCTGTCGCAGGGCCAACACACAGGGACAGACAACCATTCGCACTCACATTCATTCGCACATTCACACCTAGTGGCAATTTGGATTATCCAATTAACCTATTCCCACAAACTGCATGTCTTTGGACGGTGGGAGGAAGCCGGAGTACCCGAAGGGAACCCACGCAAACACGGGGAGAACATGCAAACTCCACACAGAAAGACCCCGGCCTGATGGTGGAATTGAACTCAGGACCTTCTTGCTGTGCGGCAACAGTGCTAACCACCGTGCCACCGTGCTGCCCCATTTGAAAATGTTTAGTTTTAATTTAGTTAAAGTGTTTTTCAGTGTAAGTTTTATTCATTTATTTTTTAGTTATTTTTTTTTAGCAATATTTATGAAAATTAGTGCATGTGTTACAATAAAAACACACCTTTTTGGAAAAAGTGGACTCACAGTCTTATAAGCATTCAGACTCAAAAAAGTCTATCAGTGACTCACTAATAGAGAAGTTGTAATGTTTATTTATTTTTACATAGCTAACAGATACCAAAACTAGGGATACTTCCTCTACATTTGTATTTTATTTTGGTTAGTTTTAGAAGTGGACAAAAATTTTTCAGTTAGTTTCAAAGATTTTGTAGAAGTATAGTTTTTATTTTAATTTGACTTAACCTCTAGTTCGAGTTTTGTTTTAGAAACTATACTAACCTAAGTTTGAGCAACATTTAAGTAATAAAAAATATCATAAATGTTAACCTTTCAGCTTAGACATTTACCATTTAACTATTAGCATTTTCGTGATAGCCACATTACATTGGGTGACATTAACGTAGGAGTTAGCACATTACAGGCTGGGGATATAATATTAAGCTCAGTATTGTATAGTGATGCAATCTGAAAAGTCTTGTACATAATTATAAGCAGTCTGCTTTCCCTGATAGCCTTTTACCATATCTGCAAATATTCCTGTTTTGCTGTTTTCTACCAGAAAACTCTTGTAATTTATATGACTGTTAAATTTTATTATGAATGACTGTAGCATCCCTGAGTTTTAAGTGTTCATTTGCAGGATCATTTAGAAAACCCCATTGGTGGTTGTGGGGGTTGAGCTGAATGGGGTTAAAAGTATTTCAGCAGTCAACTTCTGGACAGAAATGAAGACTTTTGCCATCTTAGCTGTTCTTAGCTAAAATGGCAAAAGTTTCTTTAACTCTTATTGCAAAGACACAGTAAAAAGCAAGAGTTAAAGAAACCCCAAACTAGCAAGATGAGCTTTTTAACAGACAAAAGCAAACCATGACAAAAAATATACCGTAGGACCTCCAAAACACAGGTTTAGGATCCAGGAATATGGTTTGGTTTGTTTGTTTATGGAACTACACGTTGAGTTGATGCAGTCTGCAACAACTTGAATGGCGTGGAAGGTTGTGGTGTAGGGTTAAGAAGGTTTTCTGGTTACATCGTAAGTTAGAATTCAGAGTTCCCACAGAAGTCTAAATCCAGTCGTATGTTTCACCTCAGAAGGTCACTATGAGTGAAAACATGTTTGGGTAATTTTTTTCTTTCTACTCCTCAGTAATTTTGACTTGGACATCTTTTTGCACGTCCAATCACTTTAATTTCAATAATGACTACTGTTAGGTTTATATTGTTGGATTGTGATGTATGTTTAGAAATATATACTCATATATGCTTATATGAGTATATAAGTATATATATGCTTATATGAGTATATATAATCGATTGCATATCAATAGGATGTCTGATCCTTAGTAGTCTGCAAAGACTCTGTGTGCCTTCCAGAGGGTTCTGGCATGCACACACATCCTAAGGTCATGAGAGAGGTCGTACCTTCTCTTACTGATTTATGGTATAGGAGGACACCTACTCTGTATCTGTTTAAGTATAAGAGCCCTTTGTTTAGGTGGACCGCTAGACTCCTGGCACCAGCTCTGGGGAGTTGTTCACAGGGTCACATCTTGACACACACACAAACACACACACGCATACCTACACATACACACAGATGGTACTCTTTGTTCACGTGTATGCCTATGTAAGATGCCATATGTTAATGAACCTATGCGTATTCATTAGGGATGCAACAATACCAATTTTTTCAAACCGATACGATACCGATACTTGGATCTGAGTACTTGCCGATACAGAGTACAAAAAACGATACTTCTACCACACACACACACACACACACACACACACACACACACACACACACACACACACACACACACACAAATGCAATGAATTGGAAGACAGGTTTTATTTTATTCTCTGGCGATAATAAATAATATCTTAATAAAAATTACCACAAAAAAATTTCAAGTGAAAAATAAGCACTTCTGTTAAATTATTCTCCACATTGTTATTTAACAAAATATTGGCACTATTGGCACTGTCTCGAGCTTTCGGAATAATAAATAAACACTTCTGTTTGGAATAAAATAAATACAAATTAGGTTGGAGAATAAAATAAACTTTTAAATTGTTGCAGAGTGTCCATATTGTAAACAAACAAACAAAATAACGAAAGTATTTGGCAATGAAGAACAAACTCCCCATCTGCCCGTGGATCATCAGTCCACTGTGCCGTTAAACCAAGGACTGACATTGCGCACACACTGCTTGTCTTTACCTCTTCAGAAACTTTTGGCACCATTATCTCCCTGATGTGTGGGCGGCTGGGAATTTCATATCGCAGCTCGAGTATGCTGAGAAGAATCCTATGTTTTCCACGACTGGCATTGGCTGGTCATCCAGAGCGATAAAATGAGTCAGAGCCTCTGTTATTTTAACTGCCCGTGGATTTTCTCTTGACATTTTTCATCGCTTTTCCAAAACCTGAGTTAAAGTTGGCTGTTCCGGTCCACACTGCTGACATTTTGTTTAGCCTAGCTACAGCAGCCTCCAGTTTCTCTTTTTATATCTGGAGCTGCCAGTCTGACTCGTCTAACCCTGTGCCTGTTTAGCGTGGGATGTCCCCCTAGTGGCCAATCTAAAAAAACTACAACAAAAATGACAAGCCACCCTCTGATTAATGAAATAAGTTAGTATCGGTTCATGGTATCGGTTAACTTTTACGAGTATGAGTACACACACATTTTACAGTATCGGCCCTGATACCCGATACCAGTATTGGTATTGGTGCATCCCTAATATTCATGTAACCACAATAAAGAGCAGTGCTATGGGGGAGCTAACTAAGAGTGACTGGGGTTCGAGCGTCAGGAGCAGTCACAGTTCTCTCCCTCGTGCACGAGATCACACAAAGAGCTCTGCCTGGTTTCCAGTGCTTTTTGCCATTGTAGTAGAATTGTCTCTAATTATTCCAGCGAGGGGTTTGTGCTAGACAGACCTATCAACTACCTGTCTTAGGTGTAGGATTTGGTTTAGGTTACCATCTTAAAATCCACCCGGTCAGTGCCAAACCAGCTACAGTTAGGTTTGCCAACAAATATTCTGAATTTTATTCTGCAATCAAATATTTAAAACATTTGCTCGATCACAAAATTTGTGAGTGGGGTGTGGGGGTGATACCCTTGGCAGAACATAATGCAAAGCTGGATTTTCACAACAAACGTTGTTAGAGACTGTGCTGCTGGGGAGCTAACAGAGTACTAGCCACCTTTACTTTCAAAACCACATACTGTGTGTCAAAGTCAGAATAGGTGTGTGGTGTAGGACAAGGTGTAGCTCTCACTGCACCAGTCTTCAGACACACTGCTGCCAGTAAGAGGGAAAAGCGAGAGAGTGGTGAGTGATTACCATATCACCTAACACATAAGCTGTGAGAGACAAGCTATAAGCTGATGTAAGCATAATAACTGAAGGTAGATGGTTTTCAGTAATCTTTAGAGTAGTAAGTCTTTTAGAATACAAGTCTTTAGTTCTATTAACTCCTTTAGGCTGTATTTATCATTTATGTAAAACTATCCCAACATAACAGGTGGCTAATAATAAACCTGGGCTAGCATAATGGTTGTAGCATATGTTTGAAAATTCAAACCTTCCTGATTCTTACTGTAGGTCTTCTTACCCATTTTTTAAAACCTTTTGCTTATTTAATAATGTGTTGGTTTGAACCTAATTTGGACTTACTGAACATAATGAAAAATTAGGTCTTTTAAAGAAAACTCCAATACTAGTAGTGGTTGAACCAGGAAAGCTCTTTCTCCACCTCTTCCACCATCACCACCTCCATCTCACCTCAGATAGCAGTGAGGTGTCACCTCCCTCTTTCACACATCACTCAGCACATTTATCACACACAGTTCCTTTTTTGTCTCTCTGTGCTCACCTGGCCTCACTCTCATACGCAACTATATTTTGTCTTATAAGGACTGCCACAAAGAAGAATAGAGAACAAAGCTGACAATTCTGCAGGCACAGAAATTGTTGCCCCGATTATGTCTCATTACTCACTTTCTTTAAAGCTTCAAAGGCACGCATGTTTAAGACTGCACACACTCTGAGCGTGTATTGGCTCAGTGCAGATATTTATACATAAGTGTGCTGTGACTGTTGAGATTCATTTGAAATGCTTTAGTGAAACCAGGAAGTGAGTGTGATAGATTAATTTGAGCTTTGCGAAATTACACAAGGGAAATTGGAGCAAAAGCTTTTTAAGCTCCCTCAGCAATGGAATGTAATTACATTACATAAACATGTTCGTACACTGTCACGAAATGACAAATCTGAAGCACCGAGTTGGGATTGTTTTCGAAGAATGATAAAGCTCAAAAATAACATGCAGATCTCGCTCTTATAAATGGATCGATTTGAAGCAGACAGTAATAAAAGTCTCAGACTCTGACAGAAAACCTGACTCTTGAGCTCAATCATGTCACTTCAAGGTGCAGTGTCCACCACCAGTTTATTCTGCTGTTCACATAATCCCAGAGTGGAATAACTCCTTTCTCCTCACACTGAAGTAAATTATTTACTGAAAATGAAGCAAACAATTGCAGGGATTTATTTATCTAGAAGCCTCAGATTTATATCAAGCTCCCTGCTGTGAAACAGTACATTGCAACTATTTGATTGTGCTGGATTATTGTGTTTGTGACAAGATAAAGCCCATCTACAATAAGCTGCAAATTAAAACTGAAACTGTTCTGGTTGCGGCAACCAGGCAGGAGTTTCACAGTTTCACTGGTGCGTGTCTTGATTTAGTGATTAAATAGACCAATACAATATTTGCGCTGCAGTTTTAAATAATTGTATAATTACTTTTGATGCATAAGCTTATAGCTATAATATAATGTGTGCATTATTAGTTTAATTACTTTACCATACAGTCACAATAAATACACATATTTGGACACATTACCTAAAAATCTAAACCAGGCAAGGGAAATAAATGATGAACAACAAAAACTATACTATTTTTTTTATGTCTTTCATATATACTTTCAATGCAGGATCCTCATATAAAAAAGAAAGCCCACCCTTTTTTATGTATCAGGGTAAAATGAGAAATTATTTGGTTCTAAAACAATTTAAAGAGAACATCAGCTGAAGAATAACATGAAATATTTTACTATGTAATTATTGTATTGTTTTTCAAAAACTAAACCAAAATCCAGAAACAGGATGGGCAGTATAGTCTCAAAATTGTGAACATTTTATGGACTCTTCAAGTTTATAGCCTTTATAAGTGCAAGTAAATGAAGACTATTTTCGATCCATCTTTCCCAAACATCTACTGTCACTGAGGACAGATTTCCTCATTTGAATTTGAATTTCCATTGAAATAAGGTCCCATTGTAGTGCAATATTAGTCGCATGTTTTAAATAAAAAATGTAGATTGATAACAGGAGTGTGTGTAAAACTTTGGTTTAATAATAACTAAAGTAAATACTGTATCTCGTAACTCTGAGCCGACAATATTATGACAGAATAAAACTGAAAAATATTTTCTATTTTCTGCTTTTACACCATTTAACTGCATTATTATTGTCCATCCAGCATATATTCTTCGTGTCATCTAGAGTGTAAGTAGCATGTGTAACCAGTGAGGCTGCTAGTTTTTTGTCCTTCACAGCCTGGTTCTGTGCAGCAGTATGTTTTTGCCTCAAGTGATGAAACATGTTCGCTAAGTTGTGCTGCCGTGCTCTGTTTAAAGAAAGGACCTTTCAGACCCTTCCAAATAGACTCTACTTGTTCAGTCTTTTTCTAACTGTTCTTTAATCTCCTAGGACCTGGCGTCCACATATGTGGATATCACATTTTGGGTTGTCTAGACCAAAATAGTCAATTTTGCTCTACAAGCCCATATGGAAAAGAAATAGTAAAAACTTTGCACAAGTCTTAGTAAAAAGACTTGCATAAGATGTGGCCTACTTCATATAGTGAATCATATAAGGCTTATATGATTTACTCATGAAAGTGGCCACGTTCTCATTACTTTCATATATTGTATTAGTAAGTATCCAAAACATACAAGTTTCATTTATATAATTTTTCAAGGGATCTTATATCTGTTTTCACTCTTGTATGCTTTTCATACAAGTTTCACACAAGACAGATACAAACTTTATAAGATTTATATATATTTTTTCCATATGGAAAGGCCTGATATCCACTATCCACGAGGACGTTCTACTGCCACTGTTCTGTCGAAATTTAAAGTGAATGTCCTCTTATGTGGATCTCGTTTTTTCTCAGAAATAAAATCAGGTAAAAAAAATAAAATCACGTTATTCTTTGTTTTTACATTCATCAGGTCCCAATCAGCCCAAATAGAATAGAATAAAAATGCATGCCATGAAAGAGTTTGGGTCTTAGGAGGTTAACAGTGAAGTTTAACATCTGAAAAGTAACTTTTGATTCATTTCCTTTATTTTATTTATTTTTGTGCTTTTTCTTTGATCATTGCACAATCTTACCTTGGGGTGAAAATGCCAGAACACCCTCTTCTGGGAAGATTAATAGCTGTGTTAAATTGTGAATAATTAAATAATTAAAATAATTAATCTTAATGTTTTATTAATGAATTTTGTTGTCATTGCCTTTTTCTCTCAGAATTGCTTTTAATTTCGTTTTTAGTTTGCTTGACATCATCACTGGTGTGATAACGTTGACCTACCTCAGGATGCCTTCAGCAACCATTTCTGAAAAGAGAAAAAGTTATAATGTACCAGTGGCATTATAACTTTTTTTTTATGTAGTCTGTGGCAGTAATGGCTAATATAACAGGAACAGGTTTAAGGTAATTGTGGAAACCCCATTACCCAGTGACACATCTTTTTATTTCTCATTTGAAACAGTTCAATTTTTCTCAACAAGTCACCTTTTACCTGGGTGAAGCCAGGAGATGCATATTTTTCATGTTTCTGTTTGCATCAGACCCTTATAGCATGTAGCATTATTTGGTCATCCCTTGCCTTTGCTGGGCTGCGCTGCGCTGCTGTATCATTTGGCACCTTATACATCAGTAGTTCTGCCAATACTTTCAACTTAATAATGAATGGTTGTGTAACAACAACCAACAGGCTTCTATTATAATCTGACTTCCGTGTGATAGACTAATGCTTACTCACTTTTATTGTTCCAGCAGGCTTATTGAATTCCTCCTGTGCAATTTTTCTTGGACCATTGCATTATCTCCAAGCTCTTGTCACTGTGACGTCTTGTTTGTGCTGTACAATCTGATTAATTAAAAAATTAGTACAGAACAGCATCAGTCCTGTCCGCAGCTGTGAGGTGGGTTCATATTAAAATGTAAAGCAAATAGAACAAAAATGAAATTTGGTATCAAAGAATGTATAGTGAGAAGCAGGACATTTGCTTTGAAGTTACTGGACTCCTGTGCCTTCCATGGTATAATACTTTAATTGCAGCTAATATCTAATACCTCTGAATTCTGTGCAGGATGGCCGTGTGGCCTTCATCGGGCACCAGCTGGGCGGTGTGTCCTTCTCACCCAACAGCCGTGACCAGCAAGTCAAGTTTGCTCGTGCTGTCCAAATCACATACTACCTCCGAAATCATGGACCCGTGGTGCAGGATGCTATTGCAGAGCGCTGGGAGAATGAGTTCTGTGCCCTGGCCAGTCGACTGTCCACAGCCGAGGTCCCCCATGCACCAGACCAGCTCCACATCCAGTCACTCACATCCTTCAGTCTGTGGCGGGACTTCCATCAGACGGGCCTGCTGGCCAAGGGTGAGGTGTTGGTCAGTCTGGTGCTGGTGCTCCTGGCCGCCACCATCTCCAGCTCTATGCGGGACTGCCTAAGGGGGAAACCTTTCCTGGGACTCCTGGGTGTGCTGACCATCTGCATTGCCAATGTGACGGCTGCAGGGATCTTCTTCATATCAGATGGGAAGTTCAACTCTACATTACTGGGGATACCATTCTTTGCAATGGGTGAGTGGCAATATGGGTCATAACAGAAAATGTGTGTTCATGTGTGTGTGTGTATACAGTTGGGTAAAAATGCTTATCTTAGGTTCACACTGATAGTGAGTTGATTGTGGTTTGCAAATTGTGATGGGCAACACTGCTGCAAAGTAATAAGCATAATATGTGTGTCTCCAAAAGTTGATTCTGTTCATCTGGACGTAGCGTTTTCTGGGAGAAACGTTTCGTCACTCATCCAAGTGACTTCTTCAGTCTCTGAAGTCACTGAGACTGAAGAAGTCACTTGGATGAGTGACGAAACGTTTCTCCCAGAAAATGCTACGTCCAGATGAACAGAATCAACTTTTGGAGATTTATTTTTCCTGGATGATTGAGAATGCATCAAGATGATATGTGTGTGTTTGGCTGATCTTTATCACCACAACCTTTCTCAAGGCAATCCTATCCTTACTGAACAGAATTTCATGTTGAACTCCATCAAAATCCAAACCAGAATTTACCATGAAGTCACGTCCAATATAATTAAAATCTAAATTTGAATTCAAAGTTATGTTTAACTCATGGCACATTTCAGTCATTTGATAGTCTTGATTCACTGCAGGAAACTCCTTTTTGTGTTTTTTAAAACTTTTTTGTCTGAATCATGAATGCCCAAGTCATCAACATTCACGAGTTTCTACTGCAGTGATGTTGTGGGTTTTATTTTTTAAGTGAATGAGTTATTGTTTGCAAATGTATACATACCACCGTGTACAGTAAAAAAAAAAAAAGACATTTACTCTTTTCTCTGTAGAGATCACACTGAAGTCCCATCCAAACCAGAGGGCAAAGCAAGTTTACTGAAATACTGTGAAGGTGCATCCTTATCTGGTAGCACAAGACTAATTAACGCCTTAAAGCTTTTGTGTGATGAGACTCACTACCAATAAGTTATGCCCATGAGGTCCAAGTCATCCTTGGTGATGACTCTATCCTATGGGATTATGTCTTTATTTTAAAAATTGTGTTCCAGAGTCTTAGCAATGAGACAAAAAACATTCTAACATTCTAACTGAAAATCAAAAATGTATTTCCCCCTTTTTTTTTTTTTTAAATAAAAAAACCCTACAAAAATCAAACAGTTTGCTAACATACTAGCTTGCTGTTCCTGTTAGCTAAGGCCATATACATCTTTCAAATAACAAACTATAGTATAGGATGCCAATGCAGTAAAATGTTAATGCAATGTAAATCTAAGATGTAATATTTTCAAAAAGGCTAGAAACATTTACTCAGTATTTCATGGTATCGTAAGTTACATGTTGTAGTGGAGAGTTTTCCCCTCCAGCAGGCTTGTTTTTGTTTTGTATTTTTTGTTTGTTTGTTGTTTTTTGTTTTTTAGAAAATTACAGAATATGTCTCGATTGCATAAAGTGTCATAAGATTTTTTCCCCCTTTTCAATCCTTTCAATTTTATTATAAAAATGGAAAGCAGTACAATACAATATCAGTATTTTAATCCTTGACATTGACAACTAAAAATGCAGGTACTGAACATTGAAAATTAACATAAATATTACTTCAAAAAGTGACCTGAATCACATTGTTTCTTAATAACCAGTTATCAGTATAAACCTTAAGCTACAGTCCCACACACCAACACAAATCCCTATCCTTATGAAGACACACATATGATCTTTGTTTTCAAACTTACCTATGAACATAAAGTCGACAACACCAAGCAAAGATGAAAACCAGCACAAAGAGACTTCAAAGCGATTGCCACACTGACTATACTTTAGAAATATGAACAGGTAGAATTGGAGGCTGCGGCCTGACTTCTAATCAGTCTGTTACCTGTTGAAGTTCACTCTGGCTGCTGGCTGTTAGATGTACACTTAGCTTTATCATCACTCATTTTTGGCTAGCTTTGCGTTGGTGTGAAGATAACTAAAGAAACCTTGTAACATGATTAATGATAGAAATGTAACTGTGATGTTATTAATGAATTTAGTTCAGTAATGGGTTGCTGTGTTATTGAAAAATGTAGTGTGATTACAATAACTCAACAGTGTTTGCCAGCAGAAAAACTGCTGAATCAGCAACAAAGGTATTTAGGTATTCTTGATGCCAAATTGGTTATCCAGTTTTGGATGATGTGGCAAGGAACAAAGATTATTATTGGTTTGTAAAGGTAGGAGTAGGGCTGGGCAATATGGCCTAAAATCCATATCACGGTATAATTTGAAGCATGTATCAGGGTCATTAGCATCCTTATGTATGAATTCTGACCTCGAACTGATTTTATGTAGTACACGGCGCGCAGAAATATGTCAAAAAATGTTTTAGTACAACTTCGGTAAGCTATGAAGGATGGATTGCCAGAGCATTACAGCTGCTGTAGTCAGAAACCTTGCAGAGTAATCTGGGTCCAAAACTCCGTCTGCTTCAGGTCCCGAAGTCAAACGAACACTGCGGCATCACTGAGAGTTAAAAACTGTCTAAATTCTTTCATCTTTTATTATTATTAAAATATTAAAATTATTATTAAAATTATTAAAATAATCAGCGTTGCTGCTTTACCAGGTGTAACAATTAAGTTTAACATCCAGGCATCCATGAAAACAGAATTTATTAAATTCAACTTTGTTAGAAGTTGGCAGGAAGTTAGCTCGCTAGTTTCCACCTAAACATGATATGCCATGTTCTGACTGAGAGATTTCTGAAAAAATTAAACCATACAGCTCTGCTATCCCTTCAAACATAAATGAAGACAGAAAACTAAACAGCAGTGACTTTTGTAGGGTTACTGAAGTTGGACTAGCTGGTATGTAATGATGTCCTACGTGATCGGTAGCAAAACAGCTATGTTAGCATAACATAAGCACATTGAAGCTGAAGGACGAATGCTAACTTTTTTCCACTCGATAAAAGTTAACGTGAGGGTTTCTGGTGGTTAGGGACAAATGCACTTGCATGGCAGGATGCTATAAACGGACCAAACTTCAGTTAGGAGAACAACTGAGATAATCCATCTACAATATGAGGTTAGTGGTTAATATGCTGCAACAACATGGGAATAAAGCAGCTGCGAGAGAATTAAAGATTAAAGAAGCATTAAAGAATCAATGGTACGGAAGTGGAGGAAGTGCAGTTTTTGGCTTTCCCCATATTCCAAAAGTGCTTTGTCTCTTTGCTATTACTGTCGCCCGGCATAATTTGCAGATGATGTTGTTTGCAGCCGCTGCAATGCTTTCGACCAAAACAGGCGCAGCCTGATGACATGCGCTATCAACATGCACTATTGCAGTAGAACAGTATAGTCAAAATCTCTACCGTTGGCCAAATTTATATAGTTTCTACCATATACCGTTTATACCGCCCACCCCTAGGTGGGAGGTGGTCTAGATTCTAGGTTAAAATGAAGGCTGGCAAAATAAGAACTGACTGAGAACTTATTTAAGGTAGTTTTCAGGATTACAAGCTTAATAACATGCATCACATTCAAACATACATTAAATTTTCCTCCATCATATCCTCTCTTTCCTTATCCTTTCGTTCTTTAAATATACCTTGTCTATTTACTCTACAGTATATCTTTCTTCTCTATGTATTACTAAGGTCACCAGATCCCCAGAGCTTTGGTAGAGCTTGGCTGCATGCCAGCTGACATAACTTAAGTTTAAGTAAGACTCAGGAACAAGAGACTGGCTCAGCTCCCTCCTTATGACCTAGAGGCAGAGGAGAAGGAGAGGAGAGGAGAGGAGATGAAGGGCTAGAGGTGTGAAAAAAGCTAAAAAAAATCAAAGAGGAAAAAAAGAATGTGATTTATTGGAAAGAAAAAGCTCCCTTTTTTCTTTCCAATAAATCACATTCTTTTTTTGTCTCTTTCCTTTTCCTCTTTTCCTCTGCAGAAAGGTCGGACAGAGACTGAATATTAGGAGGGAGGAGAGAGGGGAAGAGGAAAAGGGAAGATGAAGATGATGAGGAAGAGGCAGGACAGAAGAAGGAGATGGAGAGGACTTGATGAAGTCTGTAATTTCATGTGACAGGGCCTCAGAGGTAGCAGATGTCCACCCTCCTTTTGGGAGGTTCTGACTGAGGCACACCCCTATCACTATATCAGTGCCACATCAGGACAGACACTGAGAACTGTAATAGAAACTGATACCAAATGTGTCATGCCAGTGTAGCACCCCCTGTGGACATATTTCAGTTAATTCAATTTTATTTATACAGCGTCAAATCAAAACAAGAGTATCTTATATTGTAAGGTAGACCCTACAATAATACATACAGAGAAAAACCCAACAATCAAGTGAGCCCTGTGAGTAAGCACTCTGGCGACAGTGGGAAGGAAAAACTCTGTTTTCACAGGAAGAAACCTCCAGCAGAACCAGGCTCATGGAGGGACAGCCATCTACATACTGCTCCCGGGGCGCCCAATGGCTGCCCACTGCTTCACAGAGTGAATGGGTTAAATGCAGAGAGGAATTTCCCCACGGAGGATCAATAAAGTATACAAAAAAAGACAAATCAAAAGACAAAAAGATATCAAAAGAAGAAAACCTTTTTCCTGGATCATCATTAAATTTTAACTTATCCATCCACTCATTTTTATTGAATTTTTGGTTATGTGATGTGCCCAAACAGAAAAGCTTTCAAAATGCATGTGGGAAACTTCATATGAAAGATAAGCATTTATAGTTTCTGAAAAAACTTCAGCATTTGGTTAAAACACAACAATATTTGGGAAAAAATAGGGCTTACCATTGTGCTGTTGAGTTTCTAAGCTACTACTGGGAGGTACCAGTCTGAGGTGTTTAACTGTGCCCCCTAGGCACATTAGGGGCTTAATATGAGGGCCCAACTGAAATCAAAATGAGATATCCCCTTTTGCAGTCAAAAACTTTTGAAGAACCAGAAAGCATATATGATTTACATACAGGATTTACACATGTGGTTACACATGCATCTACAGAGAAACAGTGTGTGGTCCATGTGGTAATAGAGCTCCCAGAAAACTCTCTAATTGTCTGCGAATGACCAAAACGTCTATCTCTCTCTTTGTGCTGGTAGAGTGGCCAGATGAAAGCCATTCCTGCGTAAAAGCCAAAAATCTCTTCATCTGTCTGATGGGATGGAAATTGATCTCTGACCTACTATAAAGGCAGAATGCTATGCATGTTGAGGCACCAATCTTCATTGTGAAACGTAGCAGTTACACATAGTAATGCAATTTGGAAACTTATCAGGGCTAGAAAACGCTAAGGTTTGAGAGAATGATGGTTAAGGCCAACTAAAAACTACATAAAGGAATTTAAGGTGACATAATTTGTAGTACAAGACGCGTGTAACAAGGGCAGCACTTTCTTTGGAAATGTAGTACTGTAACACTGGTAAAATAACATGGTATAAAATTAGCACAAAAGGCCCAATGATTATAACGCAAGACTATGAAGACAACAGCAGAATTTCACATAAATGTAGCAGAGAACAAAGTAAATGATTTTTGAAATAGTGTCAAAAAAGTCCCATCCTATCCAAATAATACAAAAGAGACGTCGCTCCTCTCTAAAGTTGTATTGGCTTGTTAAGTGTAAAGCTGTGTCATGGTTTCTCTTTATCTGCTTCATCAAAGCCTCCCTTCACACTGTAGTAAAATTAATCCATTATTCTCTCTCAAATGTCTAACTAATGTCATCTGTGGCCTTTGAATCATGTAGTGGAAGCAGATTTGCACAGGGCAGGTACCTTCAGATGTCTTTGGACCTTTGTTTAATATGGAGCACCCTCTCCTCTTGTCTGTCTCCCTTGTGCCTATCTGCCGTGTCATATGCGAGCTGGCCAATTACTGCTGAGTTGAGCTTGTCACTTTCTTCTCTCTCTGGATATGTGATGGCTGTTAGAAGTGTAAAAACAGGCAGGAGGAGAGAAAAGAAAGCAGAACAGCACTCATGAAACATACATGCTAGGACGTTGCAGAGGAAGTGCTGGCACTTTTTTCCTTTCTCTTGCTGATAGGTTTATATAAATTCAGGATATCGACCATCCAGACCTGCATTTTATTTAGTTAATACAACAGGCAGCTATTGTTTGTTCCTCTGTTGCATGATGAAGCTCCACAATGCCAGTCTGTATTCATCAGAAGAATGTTGGAAGAATGTGTTCCTTTTAGGTCAACCGAGAAATCTCAAAACCAGTGAGACCAGTCACAATACCAAACTCTAATACTAAAATCCAGATAGCAATGAGGTCTTACTCTGTATACTATGGAGACCAACTGTGAGGTTGGAGTCGGTACTAACTTCAGCTGTGAGATCTTTGTTTTTCCTCTCATGGACACAGTGTTTATGTGGGATCTACTTGTTTAACAGTTCCTGCGTAAGTTCAGTCAGCGTAAGAGGCATCATAGAATGGAATAGAAAGTAGTGGGAGTGAAAGGAGACCTTACATTTAGAATGTTAAACAAGCAAGTGGTTCTTTTGTAGGCACAACAACATAAGCCATGGCTGTCCAAGAAGGTAAGAGGAATATTACAACCGTGTAGTTTTTTTTTTTTTTTTTTAATATTTATGCTTTTAATTGTCTGTAGGGTGAGCGGTGCTACCTCTGCTACTGCTCAAACAACATAACTGGTTAATGGTGTTAGCATTTAAAATAACATAATGATACAGTTCCAGTTTAGGAATCATAAGGTGTTACTCAGTAATTATAGACTTTTAAACCTCTTCTGGCATTAACATCAGCACAAAAGCTGTGCTGGTAGCGTCCAGATTTCATGAAGCTCATGTAGATTCAGATTTTACACTCCAAACAGCTGAGATGACTCTTTAAAATTCAGCAATTAAAGATTGTTGCCTGAATTAAATGGAAAGTATTGATTGGTGAGCTTCAGTGCTAATGGGCTGGTGTTATTGCCTTCACCAGAACAAGTCAAAGGAGCTTGCAAAGAAAAGCGTCTGGACTTCTTTAAGTTACTTGAAGATGTTTCACCTCTCATCCGAGAGGCTTCTTCAGTTCTAAGGTCAAATGGTGGAGAGTCCCAGATATAAACCTGGTGGGAGTGTCCCCCCACAGAGTGACAAAAGGACCCCCTGATGATCCTCTAATCGCCTGAGCCAAGGTGTGGAACTGGGTGTGGGTCCCAATCAGCCAGAGTTTCGGGTGAGTTCATTGTGAAACCTGGCCCCACCTTATCATGCGAATTCTGAATCTGCCATACGGATTAATAAATTATCACAGACAGAAGCAGAGCAAATCAGGATGAAAGTCTCAGCCACCCTCTCCAGTGCCAGTCCCTCCGTCCAACCTTACAATACAGGAAAAGAAGGCCGTCGCTTCCCTGAGCAAAGACCACAACATCACTGTTTTACCAGCGGATAAGGGAAGATGCACCGTGGTCCTAAACACTACAGATTACCATACAAAGATCACTACTCTCCTCAGTGACAACAATACCTACGAAGCCTTAAAGCGAGACCCCACAAGCAGCTACAAAAAGAAAGTTATAGCTTGCCTTCAAGACTTGGAAAAGGACAAAGTCATTGACCGCCTTACTTATCACCGCCTTTACCCAGGGGATGCCATACCCTGCATTTACGGACTTCCAAAAATCCACAAGGAAGCTGTCCCACTCAGACCCATAGTCAGTAGCATAAACTCAGCCACTTATAACATTGCAAAACACCTTGCTACCATCCTTGCTCCTCTCGTGGGGAACACCCCACACCACATCAAGAACTCCACCGACTTCACTGACAAGGTCCAGAAACTTACCCTGGATCCAGATGAAACCATGGTGTCCTTTGATGTAGTCTCTCTCTTCACGTGCATACCCACCACGGAGGCAGTGGAGACTGTCAGAAAACGACTACAAGAAGACAACTCCTTGGAGGACAGGACCAACTTCACACCCGACCAGATTTGCACACTGTTAGACCTCTGCCTCACCACTACATATTTCAAATACAACGAAGGCTATTACAGACAAAAACATGGCTGTGCCATGGGCTCCCCCGTGTCACCTATTGTAGCCAACCTTTACATGGAGGAAGTGGAAAGGAAGGCTCTTGGCTCTTTCAAAGGAAGAGTACCCAGCCACTGGTACAGATACAGTGGGGCAAAAAAGTATTTAGTCAGCCACCGATTGTGCAAGTTCCCCCACTTAAAATGATGACAGAGGTCAGTAATTTGCACCAGAGGTACACTTCAACTGTGAGAGACAGAATGTGAAAAAAAAATCCATGAACTCACATGGTAGGATTTGTAAAGAATTTATTCGTAAATCAGGGTGGAAAATAAGTATTTGGTCACCTCAAACAAGGAAAATCCCTGGCTCTCACAGACCTGTAACGTCTTCTGTAAGAAGCTTTTCTGTCCCCCACTCGTTACCTGTATGAATGGCACCTGTTTGACCTCATCATCTGTATAAAAGACACCTGTCCACAGCCTCAACCAGTCAGACTCCAAACTCCGCCATGGCCAAGACCAAAGAGCTTTCGAAGGACACCAGGAAAAGAATTGTAGACCTGCACCAGACTGGGAAGAGTGAATCTACAATAGGCAAGCAGCTTGGTGTGAAAAAATCAACTGTGGGAGCAATCATCAGAAAATGGAAGACATACAAGACCACTGATAATCTCCCTCGATCTGGGGCTCCACGCAAGATCTCATCCCGTGGGGTCAAAATGATCATGAGAACGGTGAGCAAAGATCCCAGAACCACACGGGGGGACCTGGTGAATGACCTGCAGAGAGCTGGGACCAAAGTAACAAAGGTCACCATCAGTAACACACTACAACGGCAGGGAATCAAATCCCGCAGTGCCAGACGTGTTCCGCTGCTGAAGCCAGTGCATGTCCAGGCCCGTCTGAAGTTTGCCAGAGAGCACATGGATGATACAGCAGAGGATTGGGAGAATGTCATGTGGTCAGAAGAAACCAAAGTAGAACTTTATAACTGTAGAACTTATAGAACTGTAGAACTAGGTATAAACTCAACTCGTCGTGTTTGGAGGAAGAAGAATACTGAGTTGCATCCCAAGAACACCATACCTACTGTGAAGCATGGGGGTGGAAACATCATGCTATGGGGCTGTTTTTCTGCCAAGGGGACAGGACGACTGATCCGTGTTAAGGACAGAATGAATGGGGCCAAGTATCGTGAGATTTTGAGCCAAAACCTCCTTCCATCAGTGAGAACTTTGAAGATGAAACGAGGCTGGGTCTTCCAACATGACAATGATCCAAAACACACCGCCCGGGCAACAAAGGAGTGGCTCCGTAAGAAGCATTTGAAAGTCCTGGAGTGGCCTAGCCAGTCTCCAGACCTCAACCCCATAGAAAATCTGTGGCGGGAGTTGAAAGTCCGTGTTGCTCGGCGACAGCCCCAAAACATCACTGCTCTTGAGAAGATCTGCATGGAGGAATGGGCCAAAATACCAGCTACTGTGTGTGCAAACCTGGTAAAGACCTATAGTAAACGTTTGACCTCTGTTATTGCCAACAAAGGTTATGTTACAAAGTATTGAGTTGTATTTTTTTTATTGACCAAATACTTATTTTCCACCCTGATTTACGAATAAATTCTTTACAAATCCTACCATGTGAATTCATGGATTTTTTTTTCACATTCTGTCTCTCACAGTTGAAGTGTACCTCTGGTGCAAATTACTGACCTCTGTCATCATTTTAAGTGGGGGAACTTGCACAATCGGTGGCTGACTAAATACTTTTTTGCCCCACTGTATGTAGACGACACCTGGGTCAAAATCAAGACACAAGAAGTGGAATCCTTCACTGCGCACATCAACGCTGTGGATAAAAACATCAAGTTCACCAGGGAAGACACGAAGGATGACTGTTTGCCTTTCCTGGACTGCGCTGTGCACATTGAAGAGAATGGCAACCTCAACATCGAAGTTTACCGGAAACCCACACACACGGACCAGTACCTCCTGTTTGACTCCCATCACCCTCTGGAACACAAACTTGGAGTAATTAGGACCCTACACCACCGGGCAGAACATGTTCCCTCTAAGCCTGAAGGGAAAAAGAAGGAACACACACATGTAAAGGAAGCACTCAAAACGTGCGGCTATCCTAAATGGGCATTCTTAAAGTCAGCAAAGAGGCACAGAAAAGAAGATCAAACACCAGCGAGGGAGGATAAGAAGGACAGACACAACAACATTGTCATCCCCTATGTAGCTGGTGTATCAGAGAAACTCAGGAGGGTTTTCTCCAAGCATGACATCCCGGTGTACTTCAGACCCAGCAACACACTCAGACAGAAACTGGTTCACCCGAAAGACAAAACGCCAAAACACAGACTTAACAATGTGGTGTATGCCGTACAGTGCAGCGAGGAATGCCCAGACCTCTACATTGGAGAGACCAAACAGCCACTTCACAAGCGCATGGCACAACACAGAAGAGCGACCTCCACAGGACAAGATTCAGCTGTCCATCTGCATCTTAAGGATAAAGGACACTCTTTCGAGGATGCCAATGTTCACATTTTGGACAGAGAGGACAGATGGTTTGAAAGAGGAGTGAAAGAAGCCATCTATGTCCACTGTGAGCGACCATCTTTGAACAGAGGCGGTGGTTTACGACACCAACTCTCTGCCATCTATAATCCAGTTTTGAGATCCCTTCCCAGACGCCTTAACGCCCACTCACATCCTGGGCCATCTGACCTCAGGAATTCGCATGATAAGGTGGGGCCAGGTTTCACAATGAACTCACCCGAAACTCTGGCTGATTGGGACCCACACCCAGTTCCACACCTTGGCTCAGGCGATTAGAGGATCATCAGGGGGTCCTTTTGTCACTCTGTGGGGGGACACTCCCACCAGGTTTATATCTGGGACTCTCCACCATTTGACCTTAGAACTGAAGAAGCCTCTCGGATGAGAGGTGAAACGTCTTCAAGTAACTTAAAGAAGTCCAGACGCTTTTCTTTGCAAGCTCCTTTGACTACGATGACCTGGATGACTGAGAACCTTCACAGACACACTTCACCAGAACAAGGTTGGCTGCTTGCCGGCTGTTTTCACCGTTGCTGTCTTGACTGAAGTTTTTGACTTAGAAACTGAGGGATAATTCATGTGCTCAAAAGCTATAGACTGATACTATAAAGTCTACCATGCTTTATCTACTTTTTTCCTTTAATTTGTACAAAATTTACAAATTTAACATCATGTTCTTTTCATTCTGACTTTAAAGTAGCAACTGATATCATAATCCCAACAAGTATTTACTAAGGTCATAGAGCAAAGAAGCTGAAGGGTCATGTTTTCCCGCGACTTTTATACAATCAGAGTAGTCTTCCCCTACTGGGCACAGAAATACAGATCTAAGGCAGTTCATTAATGGCTTCACTACCTCGTATCTATGTCCAGTTTCGTTTATGGGTATAGTATTAGGATTACCTTGCTAATTACATTATTTTAACCTGATAAATAAGTTTTAAAAAGTGTCCACAAATCCATCAGATTATAATTTTAAAGTTTGCTGCTGAGGTTCTTATTTTGTGATCTTAAACTGACAATAAAGAAATTCTAGTTTCTGACCTATAAGGTCCCATGTAAGGAATATCAGCATATTCTGGCTTCACCTATGGGGAACTGTCATGTCATGTCTAGCCTGTGGTCTTTCTATCTGCCAATATGTCCATCTGCTTCCTCTCAGAATATGTATACAATAATGGATATAATGCGTTTACCTGAAAGTTATCTGGTTGCCAAACTGGTGAGCTGCTTTTGCAAGCTCGCCCAGAGCACTTGAGTGGGTGAAATACTGGTTATTAAAATTTTTTCATGAAAAGTTCTTAACCATGCTCTCAATCCTCATCAATCCAGGCAGTGATGTTCCTGTCAGCGCCGCTGCATGATTTACAAGGTGGTTGGAGCTTTCTCTTTCTGGACCTTGATGCTTTTATGGACTGATATTTTCTTATCCTGTGAGGGCAAGATGGATAGTGACACTTAACATTCGCAGCCAGTCACGCGCCATGGCCGTCTCTGCTGATGGTGAAAAGCCTTCTAGGAATTCCTGCCTGTTTCTATAAGTAGGGCTGGATGACTGATGATCGATCTGTGGATGTTATTGCCATGAGTACCTCTGGGATGGTGGTAGCATGACAGCTTCAAGGTCGTTATTAAACCCTGCACAAAGGAGTCATAAACCACTTCTGCACATCAATTAATAGTCCTCCATGATGATATGACTTAATGGAAAAATACACTGTTTCTGGGAGAGCGAGCCATTTGGAGTCTATATAATATACTTCTTTATATGTTTCTAGCATAATTGGATCTTGCTTTGGGGAGAAGAAATTTCTACTTGGAGTTGTGTGTATTCCTTGTATTTTCCTTGGATTTATCTTTAATACATATCTTTAGGTTTTCAACTGATTGCTTCCCGTTCTCATAACATCATCTCTCAGTATTCAGAAGCACGAGCCTCTTGGTGTGCCTCTAATTGGCTGTGTGAAATTTTACACCTTACTGCATTTACAGTGTAAGAAGCCTCCATGTTTCCTGCAGCTAAAACTGACTGCAATGGTAGCAGTGAGTGTTAAGTTGAAGTAGACAGCAAAAAGAATAATACAGTTCATGACTGCAGCGTTTCTCCCTCTCCATACAATACATCATATCTACTCGGCTTCTTTGAAATAATGCTTTGTATACACAAAACAGGCCAACTGTGAAATAGGTTATGGACAAGACACACGAAAAAAGAAAAAAACAATATATCAAGCAGTTTTTCTTCTTAAATAAAATGACAAGTTCTGCAACATGTTGAATTTTGTAAATTCTGTCACTATGCAAAACAGTTTCAGATGTTTTCAGAGACATTTGTTGTAAGTAAGTTAAAATTCGGTTGGAACAGATTTCCAGGGGTCTGAATGGCGAAAGGGAGCTGAATATGTGTAACAGCGTGTTTGTGCAGATTTAAAGAGAGATGTTATGGTGCAGCTGCTCCTTTTGACGTCAAATAGTATTGATCTTCACATCACTGTCAGGGTAATGTCATTTAGGAAATAGCAGACCTAGAAACACACAAACAGCACTTGTGTATTTAGCACTCATTACTCACCATTGCCATGAATACACCTGGTCAAGAAAATCAGGGAAGCAGGGGAGAGAGATACGAGATGGCACAGATACATAATCATGTCAGCTGTGACATGGAAGTGATATGTGCATGTGGAATATCCTTTTATAAACGTGCGTGCTCTTCAAACAGATTCAGAGTTGTGCATAAAAGATAGTTTCATCTATTGATTTACCAGCATGCAGCAAAATGTGATGAGGAATGTGAACTCCTACCTGGATCGGTGACATGGTCTGGGGTTGGTGACCCATGATTTTGAGTTTTGGTTCTGGACTTATTTTATTTTAGTGTAGGATGATGATTTCTGGTTCCTTAATATGTTATTTTCTGAGGTTTGGGGTTGAGCTTCAGTCTTCTGTTTATGTCTGTTATCCCTGGTTTCTCAGAGTATTACCATCTTTCTGTACATAGAAAGTTATGTATAGTCCACCCGGTTGTGTTCCTGGTCTTGTTTGTGTGTCTGTCTGTTCTCTGCATTCTGTCTTCATGCCTGTTTCTTCCTGGTTCCAATGTCAAGCCCCTGTGTCTTAGTTTGTTTCTCAGTGTGTGGGCTTTCCTGCTTTACTCTGACAGTCTCTGGTACTGTGTGTATCTTGTTCAGTTTAGCTTCCCCTGTCTCATCAGTTAAATTATGTCCAGCCGTGTTCCTCATGCGTTGCCTCTCTCTCCCCTGATTCCCTCTTGTGTATGTGGTTTGTGCCTCCTTCCATCTGGTGCTGGTCCTCAGCCAGAGAGCTGTGTGCTCTGTGAGTTTGTGTTTCTTAAGGCAAGTTAGTTTCCGGTTTGAGTTGAACCTGGGTTTTTGTGTTTTGAGCTTTTGGGAGAGCCCAGCAATAAAGCTGTTTATGAGCTTACCTCTGTGCTCTTGGAGTCCTGTGTTTGGGTCCTAACTTGCCTGCCACACAGCGGATTATGACAACTGGAGCTATCTTTAATGTCGTCCTCATATTCCTCCAAGTTTAACATATTACCTACCACTAATTGGCCAGCCATATAATTCATTATTTATGAGTGTGACAGGGATTAAGGGAATCTGAAGCTTCTACTGCAGGCAGAAGCTGTATCAGACTTGCTTCAGGTTCTTAAGTTATCATGTGCCTTGTTTGAAGAACCTGTAGGAGGGAATGCAAAAGTGTGTTCATATACAAATGTATCATAAGAATTAATGTTTCTGTTTCTATGAAGGAAATCAATTGTGTTTGAAATTACTAGGCCGTCTTCAAGGTCAAACAAAGGCAAACAATTTATGTAAGTTATATGTCTATTAAGTAAATTATATACATTTATCTTGATTATTTTTATGATTAGTTAAACAATGTTAAACCTAAACAATGATATTTTAAGTATTCTCAAAGACAAAGTCTACGAAATGCAATAAGGTGTCAACATTTTCATGGAGGCTTTAAGACATCCTCTTGTTTGATGTGAAAGATAAACCAAATACACCAAACAGTTGAATTAAAGGGCTCGAATAGTGTGTGATATGGTTAACTGTTGATATCTATGGGGGATTAAACTATTCATGAAAAAAGGTTTTGTGTTGCTTGAACAGCTACTTGAACTTTGTACATTTAGTCAACTAATGTCTCAGATTTTATCATCTCTGCTCTGTACATGGATTTATATGCATATTCTATTTAAACACCTTTGTATATGTAGGAAATAAGTTCTTATTAAAAGACTCTTCTTTACACATACAGACAGCTCTATAAGTGTTATGGAGTTTTTCTATTTCCTAAATGTTGCATCCAGCACGGTGAATTTTAAATCAAAGTGAAGCACATATTTTCAGCTTTAATTTAGGGATTTAACAAGAGTATTGTATTAAATGCATCACATGAACTGTTTAGGAATTTCAGCCATTTGTGTACATAGCTGCACACTTTCAGAAGCTAAATAGTAACTGGACAAAGTAACTAGTGGCTGCCTTTATATGCCTTCAGAAACTTTTGGATTGCTTTTGTCGTGGTGTTTTGGATCATTGCCGATTTCCACTTTGAAGCATTTTTCAATCAATTTATTTTTTTGAGTGTAACCAGTGGTTTGCACCTTTTTGTAAACCTTCAGTATTTATGGTCATAAAGGCATGTCTCGATTGTAGACTTTCAAAAACACACACCTTGATCATCCAAAATGTTCTTTACTTGTAGATGTGATGGTTTTCTTAAACAAATAAGGATTTATGAGACCACCTAGTTGTTATCTGTAGTCTTTCAGGCCTTTTGCATTTGCTGAGCTGGCTTTTACGTTATATCCTTTCAAGAATTTACCAGATGGGTAGTGAGTTAGCTACTCCTGAAGTTTTCATTAACTCTCTGGTAGGTCTGTTTTTTTCAATAATGATTAATCATGACCTCCTTTATTTGTCTCAAGATCTTTTTGGACATCATATTGAGAGTTTCAGTGAACTAACAAATACAAGCTCAACAGCTGGAATCAACTCCAGATGTGTTTTCTGGAATAATTGGGTCTCACCTAGCATTGAAACAGTTTGTTAATAAATTGTTCAATTACTATTAATCATCTGGTGTACAGAGTCAAAAATAACATTAACTATCTACACACTTCTGTACCTGACTGTAAGGCAAAGATGCTAAGACTTACAACACAGATTGAATAAGTTTTGAATCAGATCGTAATCAAAGTTATTACAAATTAATCACATGAAGAACTGATTTTTTATTTTTTTTTAGATAATAGAGAAAAACAGTCAACTTCACTATGTCACTATTGGTATAACAATCTTTATTCTTTAATAAAAGCACAAATTCAAATTTGGATGAAAATGTGTAATAAACAATTTTACATTTATATAGCCAATGCTGTTAATTGTCTATATGTCAGAAGTTATGTTGTCAATTTGATTTGATAACAGCATTTTTGGGGTTATTTATTTAGATTTATTGTCACTGATTTATCGAGAGTTGTTCATTATGGATTTAATTTCCTGCATTTAAGCATTTAATACATATTACCTTTAGAAGACTGCATTCCCCCAAATCCCTTTCAGTAGAGATGGAGGGTACTCATGTTTACCTAGGGGGAAAAAATCTTGTAGGAAGCCGTTATAAATCTTGCTTTGATGTCGGTCAGTTTTTTTGTGTTGTACACCCCTTTTTTGAAGTCTCATATAAAGACTATTGTTTCTATAATTGATGTCTGGTCCATTTTCCTGGCCTCAGTGAATTTGCCACAACAAGTTAACCTATTTTGCATGTTAGTATCTTACTGAGAATCTTCAAAGGCACTGAAAGTTGTATATTTTACTAAAACGAATTTTTATTGCAGTCCCTCCCATAGCTGGACTGGCCATCGGGCATACCGGGCTTTTGCCCGGTGGGCTGATGGTAATTTTTCATTTTAAATGGGCCGATGTTTTGTTGTTGTTGTCTTTTTTTCGTAACCGTGTAAACAGTGAAAGGTGGCGGATTGGACAGATGCTGGCAGACGTGTAAAAATAACTCAATTGTTTGTTAGTGGCTATGGTGGAGCTTTCACAGATTCAGTAAAATTAGCAAGTGGTGGAGGCCAGCAGGTGGATGGGGGAAAGGGGAGGCGCAGGTGGAGAGACCCAAGGACTGTCAGGTGAAATGAGCTTCAGGTAAGAAGTTATGACCTGCAGTCTATCTGGGTCAGATATAAACCAAGTTTAGGTGTAGTTTATTTTTGTTGTGCTAACTTTTTACAGTCAGTTACAATAACTCGTACTGTGTACTAGCTAGCATGACGGAGTTTCTATACAGCTGGGTGGGTGCTCTGATGTTACTGATAGTGAACTTTATTTTATTCATATGGTTAGTTAGTAGAGTTGCTTCTCCCGCTTTGCGCCAGAAAGAGGAAACTAGCGGTGGTCGCGTTAAACAGCAGAAGCGCCTTTAAACTTGATAAGCTGTTGTTAGCATTTATTTAATATTACTTTCTAGTATCAGCTGATGTTTGTTGGAGCCACAGCCGTAAAAGCTGCTGGTCATGATATCGGTTTGGTTATCTGGTGAGAGGGAAACATGAAGATGAAACCAGGAGATGTCCTTACTGAATCACCAGAGCTGAACAGGTGATGGAGAAACAGGTTTACCTTTTAGGTGACATGAATTAGTTGAAGGAAAGTTATGAACTGTTTCTGAGAGACAACTTACACCATCCTTTTCTATGTAGCTGACAGCTGGTAACTGTGCAGGGGCGGGTCTAGCAAAGTTTTGCCATGGGGCCAGGTAGAGCATTAACAGGGAAAGGGGGGTACAAAGAAATACTTTTCTTTCTTATTCTCATTTAAAATTTCTAGCTTTTAACAAATAATTATCCAAATCTTACAACCAAAGTTTTCATCTGATGTCAAATTTATAGAAATCCATTATTGTACATAGTAAGTTTTTTTTAGGGTCCCAACATGAGAAAGTTTACATAGTTTCTTACCTCGTTTTCCTGTTATGTAGAAATTAAGGGGGTATACACTGAGTGTTTAAATAGCTACATTACTACAGTTCAGGACAATCATTGTCCTGGAATCTGAGTAGGAGTATGGCACTGCTTTAAACACATCCTCCTGAGCTGCCCTGAGGTGTGAAATGGCAAATTTGGTCTTTTGCATTTTCAAAGCCAACTCCTTCTCAGTGTGTTCCTGCTGCTTGACTGCTGCAAAATGTATCTGTGCATGTATATTTTATATGTATATGTGTTTGACAGCCTGTATTTGTTGAAGCCAATGAGAATAGGCACTTCACTGTGTGTGAGTGAGCTCCTTGCATCTATGTGCATGAATATC
The DNA here is from genome assembly GCF_056152115.1 of Neolamprologus brichardi. NCBI lineage: Eukaryota > Metazoa > Chordata > Actinopteri > Cichliformes > Cichlidae > Neolamprologus > Neolamprologus brichardi. The sequence goes on from NC_142118.1 coordinate 27,648,111, forward strand.
TGCATCTGACCATTTCTTTTATGTTGTGTTTGCATGAAAATAAATACAGTCGGGTAAAAAAAAAAGTCTTATCCAGGGTTGGAAGTCGTTGTCATTTCAGTGTTACACCAGGTAAAAATTCTGTAAAGCCCTAACCCTAGATTGATCACCACTTACCTGATGTCAGCATGTTTTCCTAAGAAGACGACTGTGCTGTTGGATTGTTATTAGATTCTAAAAAATTTAACGAGGTGACTGTATATCATTATAACCAGTCTGAGTGATGTAACACTGCTTGCAAGAAGAAATCCTTTGAATTTTGCTTCACGTTGACTCTTTCAGAAAGGTTTGTGATGTAATCACAGCGAGTGTATGTTTTTGTTGGTGTTGTGCTGAATTGTTAATCTGGCGAAGTGAAAATGAACTTTTGGGATTCATAAATTGAAGAAAGTGCTTTAATGTTTCTGAAAATGTCTGAAGTGATTATTTGTCAGAAACACCCATGTTTGAGTACCATTCCTAAAATAACATAAGAGAAAACAAATCCTATCACTCGCTCATCTTTGATGTGAAAAAATTTGACTTTTTTCCCTCTGTGCATTTTTAATAGATCAACAATCTTACGGCTCTTTGATGCTATATTTAGAACAGTTACGCGGGGTCCTTTTGAGACTCCACTTCCTGCCGAATATTGCATTAAAAATGGATTACCCCCTACCTTTAAACACACCTGCTTATTGACTTGTATCTTTAAACGTGGCTCTCAACCCCCAACTGTCCTCACTATTCACAGTCACACAAATGAGAGAGTTGAATAAAGATGGTAATGTTGTGTCCCAATTATACACTACAGGATTGGAAATATAGGTACAAATATAAGAAAAACCACATACAATGTACCCTGCATCTCACCTTGATAAGTGCTGGGATACGTTATAGCACTGTTTGCCAAACTTTTGGAGCACCGATTTTCACATTTGAAAAATTACATGGCATACCACCAAACAAAAATGTCACAAAAAGCATATTGATTATTTTCCCCTGCGCACCAGGCATAGGTTGGTTCGGTTTGTCCCCAGTATACCTTTTTAGCTTTCTTCTCACCACTACTCATGCTAGGGCCTTTATCTGGGTCGGAATTTTCTCCGGGACGCAAATCACACTGACTGCTTGTTCTTTTCAGATATTTATCTATTGCTATTACGTGCTGCCTCGTCTCACAGCATGACTATTATGTAAATTCTTCTTTGTCTTCTTCTGTTTTACTGCCAGTTGGCAACCCATTTAATTAGAGCAGGTAGTTGTACTTCCCTCTAGTGGAAAAGAATGTAATTGTTCTGCTCATTACTCACCTTGATAGCTTAGAGTACTAATCAGGTGGAACCAGATAATCTTCCACGGCACAGCTGATCATTGGGGTGCCGCGGCACAGTGGTTAGGAAACACTAGGTTACAGCATCCTACTGACCGTGAACTGGATAAGTGGGAAAAAAAAAATGAGTGGATGGAATCAAATGCGACTGGCTTGCATTTGAAACCAAATAATTGTTCAGGAAAACTTTCTCAATTTCACAGAAAGTGCTTCTTCTTTTTTTTAGAGGAAAACGTGGCTCAGGGTGGTGAAATACATGTGTATTTGGGGTCGGGAGGTTTGAAAGTAGCCAATCCAAAAGTGTTATTCGTGTCTCCTTATTGCATCCCCGGCAGATGCAGTCCAGCATTCCCACATCATAACAGTTTACTGCGTGGACCTATCTCGAGTGTTTTTGTGTTTTTGGTTTTGTTGTTCTTAAAGCCCTAAGATGCCACCCAACAATAAGCATTTACAGGATTTTTTTTTGACCACATCAAAGATTTGCAGAACGCTCCAGGAATATTTTCACTTTTATCATTTGAACAGGGTTGAGCTCACATCTAAGTAAAACACAGCATGGGCAACCAGTTGCAATTAGCCAAGCAGGTACTATAGAGGTTAAACTTGGGAGAAATTTACCTGTTGCTTGCAAAAAAAGCAAAGTGGTGTTTATTGGTATTGTCATCACCTAGATATTGATTTGGATGTGAAGATTGCCCCTGGGTTCCCCAGTGTTCGTCCTCACTTTCATTCCGCTCATCGGTTTTTATTGAGTTTGGGTCACTTTTCTGTTCTGAGACCTCCTCCTTGTGATATTGGCTCCTCTGTCATCTCCACCTGCGTGATAAGCCAGTACGTTTAACAGTCATCCTGATTAGGAGAATCCACGGTGGGCGGGAGCAGCTGGCATGCTCTCTCAGTATGTGATGGATGTGTTTTGGAAGTGTGTGTGCCCCAGAAGTTTTAGAGCAGTAATTTAGTGTAATTACTCGGTAGCTTTTTGGTATGGGCCAGAGGAGGAGAGGGCAAATGCAGCCGAGACCTTCATTATAGGAGACCAATGGTCAGACTGTGGGACAATAGGACTGTTATTTTTTACCCTTCCACCTCCCTTCTCAGCAGAAAATAGCCTGCTGGACAGCTGGTGACAAACTGCCCTCTTACAATCCATTAAGGATTGTACCTGGAGCCTGGGAGAGGCTTGAGATACAACACCACTCGCCTCTTCCTTCATTTTATTCTGAGCTACAGCTTCTCATCTGTTGCCCTCTCTTTATCCCTCTCTGATTCCTGACTAACTGCTGTAGTGGTTGGCAGGCAGCACAGGCTGTACCACATTAGACAGAAAGGTAAAAGGTGAGTACATGCAAGTGTTCAGAGGGTGTATAGATGTGTTGAAGCTGCTGTCTCAGTGCAAAAGTTGATCAGTGTTGTCAAAACAAATTATTAAAGATGATCACATCACAAATTAGTAATTGTGACCAGAAACCGGCCCGAACGAAACAGCCAGTGCTAGAGACAGGAAGGTCATGAGTGTAAGTACCAGCTTACAGCAGATAAAAGCTTGCCTGACCTCTTTTGGTTCTACAAAAAATAAGATTATGACCTGATTTTCGTGATTTGCCTTAATTGAAACAAAAGAAGACTGTAATGCTTTAGTGACCTGAATGTCACACTAGTGCTCAGAATCAAAAATCTACAATATTACATGCTTCTCTTTTAAATAGAGCACCCAGACTAGACATTAGAAAATATTGCAGGTACTGCACACCAGTACATCTGTGCAATGACTGAGGACAAATACACACCCACCTTGAGTTATGCCAGCCAAGGGAATTATGTTTTTTGTAGGATTTGCGTTTGTGTATGCATGTCATGTTTTCTGTCTATGAACACAATGAATTATGATAACACTTTATAGGAGTGTGGACTGTAGTATTTTAATCATTCATTAAATTTTGGTTTATATCCACCAAGATCTTCAAGGTCAACTTAATTATTTTTATAGAATCAACATAAAGCCTTATAACTTAGAAACTGTGATTCTTACAAGTTTGGTGTGTACTGTGATCATATAGAAAGTATTGTGTGAAGAATTAAAATATGATTTCACTCTTGACCTCTCCTTCAAGGTCAACAGGTTGATCTGAAGGTCAAAGTGACAATACAATATATAGTGGAAACTTACCACCAGTGTTTGTATTGACATCATATAGACTAATAGGGAATGATAAATGTGGAATGGTTGTCCGTGTTAGCCCTCCGATGGACTGGTGATCTGTCCAGGATGTACCATGCCTTTTGCCCTTTGGTAGCTGGGATAGGCTCTGGCCCTCCCACGACCCTGATAAGGTTAAGCGGAAGAGAATAGATAGATGGATGGACATTAGTTTAAACTGCTGACCTTTTCTTTAAGGTCACATAAGGTCACATTTTCATAAAATGTGCTATTTTAAAAACTATGATTAAAATTCTGCTGCCATTTAGGAAATTATATTGGTATATGGAGTCAAAGGAGCTTGCAAAGAAAAAAGTTTCACAGACATATTGGTATATGGAGGATTCTAAATATTAGATTATAGTTTGCGTCCACACATCATGTCATATTTGAAATCTAAGAAAACAAAATGAATATATACAAAACACAATACTATTCCTTTAAAACTGCCTGAGTGGGGTGCCTTTATGAGTGCTTCTTGTTGCTGCCTGTTCCCCATAGAAAAAAATGCATCTAGGTAGATATAAACTAACAAGGGATCTAGGATTAACCTCCTTGGTAACCCCACTATCCCAAAGGTCTAAGTTGTCATCAGTGACCATCCCTTCCTTAACTCTAACCCCAGGCAATCCAAATATTTAAATTTAGATTTTGATACACTGTTTCTCCAAGTTATTCCAATTAGGAACAGGAAAATAATCATGCTAACTCAGCGGTCCCCAACCCCTGGGCCTCGGACCGGTACCGGTCCGTGAGTCGTTTGGTACCGGGCTGCGAGAGTTGAGGCTCATGTGTGAAATGTATAGTTTTCAGGGTTTTTATTGGTTTTCAGCGTTATTTTGTTATCGTTTTTATTGTTAACTCGGTTTTCCTTGGTCTTTTCACGTGTGTTATGAATAAATCTTCTTTTTTTCGGTACCGGTACTAGTTTTATTTTGTTGTATTTAAAGGCTTAAAGGCCGGTCCGTGAAAATATTGTCGGGCATAAACCGGTCCGTGGCGCAAAAAAGGTTGGGGACTGCTGTGCTAACTGACAAAAAAAAAAAATTTCAAATTTTTTTCCAAAGACGTCCATTATGCTCTATTTCATAATATAGGGTTGTATAGGGAACAGTTGGGGTTAGAGTTACCACCTATAATCATTTAGAACTCCAAAAGTTAATTGCCTTTGCTGGTTGAAATTGGTTCTAAGAAGCTGTTATTCTCCACCTTCAGTCAGTATACTTAGCTGTTCAGATACTGCACAAGAACCAAGTACTGAAGTTCCTCACTGTAGTTACCAAATGTATGTTAAACCACCTGCAGACTTTGAGCAAAGAGGAAGATGAAAAAAGCCAGAGTCATATTATTTGCCATTTCTATTTGGCGTGCTTGTTCTGTAGTGCGTCTGTGTGTAGGTGTGTTTGTGTGTGGGTGAGGATGGCGAGAGCAAACAGCAAATGAGAGTGTGGTCTTTTCTGCAGACTTGCAGTCATAGCTCTAAAAAGATGGGAGTCACAGTGTTATTGTGTAGAGCAGCGGTCCCCCACCCCCGGGACATGGACCGATACCGGTCCGTGAGTCGTTTGGTACCGGGCCGTCAGAGTTGATGCCCCGGAGCTGTGAATTTTATGGTTTTCAGGGTTTTTATCATTAACTCGGTTTCCCTGGGTCTTTTCCCGTGTTATAGTTGTGTGTCTTATTTTGAAAGAAATATTTACGCGTTACAATAGCGACCAGAAGGCATTAAGGGGCAGAGAGGAGGATGTTACTCTCAATGTTGTTGGCACATTTTGGGAGGACGCTGCTAATAAAGTTACACAATTACAGAGTGAATTCATGTTTATTATTATATTTACAAAATAAAGTTTTGTCTTGGTTGTATCATTTTATTTTGTTGTATTTATCCGCGACACCTTAAAGGCCAGTCCCTGAAAATATTGTCTGACGTTAAACCGGTCCATGGTGCAAAAAAGGTTGGGGACTGCTGGTGTAGAGGACATCACAGTAATGCAACCGGACCCTCTGTTCCTCTGCTGATGTGTTACCTCTCACCAATCAGTCTTTGTCATCCATTTGTATTAGCAGGGATGCACACATTAAAATTTGGACATTCAATTTTGCATAATTCACCATCGAGACAGTGAGAGAATTGTCAGTTTCCTTCAAAGATGATTAGCATTGAGTGACAGTCATGCTTCCAGCCACGTGCTATTCTCCCTCCTGCTTCTACACTCATTGAATAAATTCCCCCCGCTGCCTGCTCATAGAAAATCTCTAACCACAAAAAAGAAAGTTTGGAGTTTGAAAACAGTGGCTGGCTGGGGAAGTTTTCTGAATGGTATCTTGGATTTTCTCTCACAGTCCGAAGACATGGGCTTGTTGTTCATGAAATTGGAATGAGTAATGACTAACCCAATCCTATAGCTATACCTCCAAACCCTAAACAAAAAGAGAGAGAAGCAAAAGGGAATATAGTGATAATGTGAATATTGCTTCATGCAAATCAGTTAGATTAATTATTTTTTTCCCCACTGATCCTGAAGACTTTTTTGTTTTGTTTTGTTTTGTTTTTAACTCTCTGAGGTCTAAGTCATCAGTGGTGATGACCTAAACCCTAGGTCCAAACTCTAAACTGATGTTTTTGAGAAAGCAAATGGAAAAATTCTAGAATAGACAGAATTTATTGAGGGAATGGAGGCATAATATGGTTTGACATGGTGACGAGTCGTAGTTACAGAGGACTCACAATTAAAGAACCATTAAAAACCATTAAAATACAGTTTTCCCCCCTTATTGTAGTTTTACCTTCAGAAACAAACCAAAAGAAGCAACAGGACACATGCATGCAAAAAAACAGATTTGAAATGTAGCATCTTCTACTTTGTAAATAAGTCTTGCTGGCATGTGGCTATAACAAAAAGCAACTTTAACTCTAAAGGCCTTTACCCACTGAGCACACTGCAGAAAAAATGACATGAAATTTTGAATTTTTCAAATGAAAACTTGTCGTGTAAAGTATATACACATCAGAAGTATTTTGCGAAAATATATTCTCAAAACATAAAGTACGAAAAAAAAGGAGCTGTAGCTGCTTTTAGATATTTCATAATGTCAGTTGGGCAGTTTGAGCTCTTGTTGGCAGAGTTGGGACCACATCTGAAGAGGCAGAGAAAGGATTGACCCTGAGCAGCGTTTAGTGGTGTGTCTGAGGTAAAAACAGGATTATTTTATTGTTTCCATATCTTTGTATATTCAGTAAAGTATTGAGCTATGAGTGCACTTGTTGCCAAATGAAGGGTGTCTGATTGGTCAGATTTGTTTATTTGCTTGCAAAATCAGGAAAATTGAGAAAATAAATGCTGCAAATTTGTAACGTGAAATTATGGTGTCTGTGTAAACGGCTGAAGAAAACGTGAGTCAGAAAAATACTTTTTTTCAAAGGCCTCAACCCATTACAAGTCTCTACTAAGCCAGTAGCTGCTAGGAGTTTTACGAGTTCCTCAATAAATCCTGATCAATTTCCGTTGTGTTAAAAAAGCAGGTCTTCGGAGGTATTCATCAATGCAACTGTTTTGTCACCTCTGAGATAAAGTCAGTGTAGAAAAAGAGTAGATAAAAGGCTTGCATTCGACCCAGATGTTCAAAGTCAAATGTCATGAGTTTGACATCATAGTGCTGTGCAACTGTTATCAGAACATTCATGAGAAGAATTGATACTCTTGGAGACGTACGATTTCAATGGACTGGACAGTTTTCAGGTGAAACCATTACATCCCTGTTCACGCCACATGAAGCGTCTGACTTGGTTTGACATGGCTGTGAACACCCATTACCTCAGCGAGCATGTCACTGTTTTTGATCTTTCCATGCACTCTGCTACATCATTTCTACCTTCTAATTGGGATTCTTCTCACAGCGGCACAAGCTTTCAAAGACAAAGGCATTTTCACAGAGACAGGTGTGAAGCCTCCCAAGTGTTTGTCAGTGATAAAATGAATTATACTCTTACTAGAAAGCAGCCTTGATCATAACACTGCCAAACTTACTGTCTTAATGCTTCTTAAATCTGATCTGTTTGAAGAGTCTTACCAGTGTGCACTACATCAGAACACCACGTGCTTTTTAGACTGTTATTTTAAGCAGACAGCTGCTGGTGTTTGACCATGTTGGTTTAGCATCAGACAAAATATGGGACTGAAACCAAGATTTTTGGTGTTGATGCTATTGTTGTTTACTTGTAAACTGTAGATGGATTTTGTCTTGTTGTGCTGATTTGGAAATAAAGGTTTAATCATATTTGTCTAATGTACATTGGAATTGACATTGGATTGAACAGATGATTCTAGATCTACACAGTGTTAAAAGGAAGGTCTGGGGCACCAGTTCAGCTCAGTGCATTGAGCATGGGACCACATGCCATGTGGCCGAGAGTGGCCGACCTGGGTTCGTAGTCCGACCCGCGGCCCTTTTCTGCATGTCTGCCCCTGCTTTCCTATCCTCTCTTCATTGTATCTGTCAAATAAAGCTGAAGATATGGATCCCTGATTTTAAATAAGAGTAAATTTACTGTTAGGTACTTACACTGTGTTCTACATATTCTCTCTCTCTCTTACTCATATGACAGTTTTGTTCTCTGCTTTTTTTTCTGATGAAATAAAATGATCCACCAGCAAAGATTATTCAAAACAAAAATGCAAATTTGTGCAGTCATGAAAATATCTTGGTTAGAAATGTTCTCTTTCGATGTTAGTACTGCTACTAACCAGGGATGCTTTACCAGATGGGCTCATTATTTTTATCCACTTCCACCTGCCAGCAATCAGTCACCGTAATGAATCCCAGAGCTTTTCCAATCATGTCTAGAAAATGACACAGTACTTAACATCCTATTTGGTAACTGGTGAGGGGTAACGCATGTGGACTCCCTCAGTTTAATGCTGCAAAAACCAAGGGAGTAAATTTGCACTCTCTCTCTCCACCTCTAAACCAGCTGACACTAACTAATTGACTTGCTGTACGGCTTAATAATACTAAAAGCAGGAAGAGCCATCTAGCCAACTCATTACATAGGACTAATCCTTTATAGTTAATTAACTTTTATTTTTCCAGTGTGTCAAACAAGGGAAAATGTATAATGCTGTCAAGGGTGGCAATCTTTTTTACTTCTATATCCACCTGCTACATGTGAGAGGGACATTTTAATGCCAATGTTGGCACAGAAATGTACAAATAGGCTAAATGCAGTATGCTGAGATATTTTCATGCTGGAAAAACACTAAGTTGATTCTCGTGTTCAGAAATTCATAACACATTTGCTTGTAGCATTCCAGCTCCAGCATCTTACAAATAAATGAACAGCGTGCGTGGGTGGGCGGGTGTTCCAGCGTGGGAGGTTTTGCACTGTGGCTTTTCTCATGCCTTTGAAGGTTGTGCATTCATGGCCGTATTTTTGACTGGTGAAAATCCCACAGATTTGACTCACATGAATGGGCCTGCTGCAGACATATGTGGATGCTGTTTAGTGATGCGTGGTAAAGAGGATGGTATAAAACTCTATCTCATAAATGAAGAGAGATGGAAGAGCCATTACCATGTTCAGATTTGAATTTGAACTTTTATTCTGGTTTGTCATGGTGAGACTTCTCAGCAGTTTGGCTCACTAATAAAAAATAAGAGTGTACTAATAATCATGGTCTCTCTCTTTCACGAGGGCGGCGTGGACACCCAAGTTTGTGTATGTAATCCTTCGTCATTTCAGAATGAGGTGATGTAGAATTTTGAAATTGATACAATAGTACTACGAAAAATATTGAGTTTGAGGTTTTCGAAAAAGCGGGCAACACAGAGTTTTCAAATTGATACCATAGGTGCATCTATTCGAAGGATGGCGCCTGTACATTATTTTAATACTGAGTTTAGGGATTATTGTTAATTGCTCTTATTTGGCTTTTTTAAACTCTGACATGTTTAAGGAAGAAATACAGAAAAATGATGACAACTGCAGATGTCTATCCAATGCATGTGTATATAACCAAGTTCCAAGTCCCTCATTGCATATTTAAAGATTTTAAAGATTTAAAGTCCTTCCATCCTAGACCCCCGGTTTAGTGTCTGAAAATGTTTAAATAAAAGCTTTGTGAATATTCTGTCAAGTCATTACATCCAAAGCAGATGCTTCCATATATAGCTTTTGTGTGTGCAAAAATTAACAATGATTGCGATAACTGTCTTTTGTTGTTTATCTTTTTATCAATGAAGTTGGATTTTGCATTGGTGGTTGTTGGGAAAAAACACATACGTGAACATTCAACAAGTCCCATGCTAGAAGTACCAGTACATTGTGAGAATTTTCAAGGTCACTTTGATTGGATTCTTCTTTGGTTCTTTGGTTCACATCAAACAGAACTTGAATGAAAAATATTAATGAATACTTTCAAAAGCTCTTAATCTGTCACAAATCTTACTTGCTGTCAAGGTTTCATAGAAACACAGATAAATAAATAAACTGATGTAATCATTTCTGTGTATGTATTATTTCTGCAATATTTTTAGTTCTTCAAGTTAATTTTTATTAACTTGTGTTGCGGATTTGTTGTTTTTCAATTCAGTCTAATCACAGAAATTACACCATTAACCACATTGCTTAGAGGTAAAAAAAAAACAAAAAACGGTACTTTTAAAATCTTTATATAATGCAAGTAGAGTAGTCGTATCCTGCTTTGGTAGCATGTACATATTAGAATTTACACATTTCTCTTTCTTGCTTCTAGGTCATGGAACCAAAGGGGTGTTTGAGCTCCTGGCGGGCTGGAGGAGAACCAGGGAAAACCTCCCCTTCAAGGAGCGAGTTGCAGACGCGTTTGCCGATGTGATGGTGTGCTACACTATGACCAGTTCACTCTACATCATAACGTTTGGCATGGGAGCTAGCCCTTTTACTAACATCGAGTCAGTGAAAATCTTCTGCCAGAGCATGTGTGTGGCCATCCTGGTCAACTACTTCTATGTTTTCTCTTTCTATGGCTCCTGTCTGGTGTTTGCTGGACAGCTTGAGCAGAACCGCTACCACAGTGTTTTCTGCTGTAAAATCCCCTCAGTGGAGTACCTGGACCGCCAGCCCACATGGTTTAAAACCATGATGAGTGATGGCCACGACCTGTCCACACACCATGACAGTGTACCATACCAGAATCACTTCATCCAACACTTTCTGCGAGAGCACTACACAGAATGGATTACCAACACCTATGTCAAACCATTTGTGGTCATTCTCTATCTTATTTATGCTTCTTTCTCATTCATGGGATGTTTACAAATCAGTGATGGATCAAATATTGTGAACCTGTTGGCGAGTAACTCTCCAAGTGTTTCGTACGCTCTAACTCAGCAGAAGTACTTTAGTAACTACAGTCCAGTGATTGGATTTTATATTTATGAACCCATTGAGTACTGGAACTCCACAGTGCAGGAGCACTTGAAGACTTTGAGTCACGGTTTCAACAAGATCTCCTGGATGGACAACTTTTTCCACTACTTGCGGGTAGTGAATGTGAGTGCGTCGACTAAGAACGACTTCATCACCATCCTTAAAGGTTCCTTCTTGCGTAGCCCAGAGTACCAGCACTTCACAGAGGACATCATATTTTCCAAGAACAGCGAGACTGACGAATATGACATCATTGCTTCAAGGATGTACTTGGTAGCGCGAACCACTGAGAAGAAACGTGAGGAGGTGGTGGAGCTTTTGGAAAAGCTTCGGCCCTTGATGCTGATCAACAGCATCAAATTCATTGCCTTCAATCCAACGTTTGTGTTCATGGATCGGTATAGCTCCTCTGTCATCTCCCCCATTCTGACCTCAGGCTTCAGCGTACTCACCATCCTCATCCTCACTTTCTTCCTGGTCATCAACCCATTGGGAAATTTTTGGCTCATCCTCACAGTTACATCCGTGGAGCTGGGTGTCTTGGGTTTGATGACTCTCTGGAATGTCGGCATGGACAGCATCTCAATCCTGTGCCTTATTTATACCCTCAACTTCGCCATGGATCACTGTGCACCACACCTGTACACTTTTGTGCTGGCCACCGAGCACACTAGGACGCAGTGCATCAAGTTGGCACTGGAGGAGCACGGGGCTGCCATCCTGCAGAACACATCTTGCTTTGTGATTGGGATCATGCCCCTGGTGTTTGTGCCTTCCAATCTGACCTACACACTGTTCAAGTGCTCCCTCCTCACCGCGGGCTGCACTGTGCTGCACTGCTTTGTCATTTTGCCTGTCTTCCTGACCTTCTTCCCGCCGTCCAAAAAGAGGCACAAGAAAAAGAAACGGGCCAAGCGGAAAGAGCGGGAGAGGGAGAGGGAGAGGGAGCGGGAAAGAGAAAGGGAAAGGGAAAGGGAGGAGATAGAGTGCATTGAAGTCAGGGAGAATCCGGATCATGTGACAAACGTCTGAACAGTTTGTAAGGATAGCAGTCAATAGTAGTGCTGGATGCTGAGGTACCTCTTGAGGTGCAGGGGAATATGACATTTCCCCTGAGGAGTGAGAGGTCATCACTCCTAGCCAATAGCAGCTAAGCTGGCCAGAATCGAGTGCAGCCCTACTGGTCAGTCGTGTAGTCCTTCAGTCTGGACAGTGTATCTCATTTGCGCAAACTGCAACATGGTCATGGTTCTAAGGCTCTTTTCCAACTCTTTGGTCTATAGAAACAAGTTAGTTAGCAGAACACATGCTTGCTCAATCTGTAAGTAAATCTTGAACACACAGTATGTTATTCCATTTAAATATTAGTAATTATGTGTTTGTCTCCTGCAGCCCTCTTCTCAAAATGAGTGAGGATCATAGCAGTCTATTAAGCCAAGGACATTCAAACAAGTTGGCAAAAGCAGCAAGAGCGATAAAGAGTGTACAAATTAAAACTGTGCAAACAATGACTGTGCACGCACATTACTCCTCACACCTTGATAAAGGTGAAAAGAAACAAAGCCAAATTGTGTGGAAAGAGAGAAACAGTGGGCTGAAAGCACACTGCATGCTTTTCTGTATCATTATAAATAACCGAACAGCTGAACTGGGCAGATGGCATACACTGTGTCCATTATGAAGAATTATCTTGCACATTGCAGTGTGTGATTAGAACTGTCAAGGTTTATATAAGCGGGAAGCAAATATTTCTGCTTTAATTCAGAGGTTGTATCAGGTCTTAGGCAACAGCAGAAGGAACTGCAGTGGGCTGCAGCATATGAAGAGGAAGTGATAAGTGACAGTCGTGCAGGAGTCTTTGAGAAGGCAGTAAGCCTGATTCTTAGAGTATGACTTAACTAAATCCTAAACTGCTTTTGAACCCAAGCAGCAAAACCAAAAGTAAAGAGTGTTTCCGTGGCTTGAAACGTCGAACTTCCTACCAGAAAATGTTCCCAAAAAAAAAGTGTGTAACTGTCCCCAAAAGCTTACTGTTACTGAAATTGGAAGGTCTGAATATGAGTCAGTACAGCGGTGGTGCCAAACAGTGTACAGAACAAAAGTCTTGGCAAGATTGAACATTTACATGAAGTGACAAGTTATTTGAGCTTATTTAAAGGATTGCTGGTTGATGTTGCCCAGGTTGTGATGTGAATTATAGCACTGGCTGTAAAGTATAAGGTCAGTGTGAAAAGAAGACAAAGGAATCTAGCTGTTGTTGCACAAGTAGGAAAACAGAAATCAGGAAAGCAAGAGTTATTCAGAGGTCAAGTTAAAGAAATTGTTAATGAGTTATTCCATCAAGGTTACAGAAAATAGCGGGCAACAGTTAGCATGGGAAGTGACAACAACACTGTAAAAGTCAGGGTGAAGACCATTACTGCCACCTGCAGGGTTGAAGCTGGTCTTGTCAATATAGTATCAGTGCATTTGGATCTAATCCTTCAAAATAAAATTCCATCAAAAACTTGAGTTGTCCTCTGCAAATACCCTTTTCAAAATTCACTTTTTGAAGTGCAAAAATGGCTCCCGTCTCCCCCAGAAGGTAAACAGAATTATCTACGTGTGCCAAGGCCCGATAAGGATCTCTGTTGCAGCCCCAAAACAAACACACCCAAGGTCAGCTGCCCTCAAAGATACCAATCACACTCTGACCTCTCGCAGGCAGGTCTTAGCTGGTGGCATGTGATAGAGACACCCCATATGTGAGCAGATGTGGCTGATTAAAGGCGAATACCTTCTTAGGGGACGAGCTGCTTCTTACAGGGCTGTCATTGAGGGGACACTGCTGTTTCATCCCTTTGTGCTGCCATCAAGAAACTGACTCACACAGGGAAAATAATCGGGCAGCTTGGGGGGTGGGGAGGTCAGAATGTTCATTTGGACCAAATGTCAGTGTGAAATATGTGCATATGTTCGCGAAATGAGTGCATACATCTGTGTGATGAATGGCTCGTTCTCAAAAACACTATTAAAATGACTTAATGTGTAAATCAGTGAACGAATGATAGACAATTGTGGAAAGGAGACTTCAGCCTGTATTACTTTACCATGAATGGATTATTTAAAGTTTCTGCTATTTGAAAATTGGTGTAGTTTCACTTTCATCAACCAGGCCCTACTAAGAAATGATGAGTTTTATACAAGCTACTTGCTGCAGCAGCTGCAGTCTTATGTAAAAGCCATGGTGTGTATGTATAGCAAGAAGGCATGAAACGTTGACAGAAATGCAAATAAAATGGGAAAGAAATGCAAATCCTAAACAATTTACTTCCCAGACTGGACTGTGTTTGCATGGCACTGTATTGTATGTATGCATGTATTTAATTTCTCTCTATGAAGACTATGTATTTTTTTCTTTTTTCTATTATTTTGCTACACTGTAGTGACTTATGTTTGTTGTTTGGATGCATACTCTGTAACACCATGTGCTGCAAAAGAACAAAATGTGTCATACTTGTTTCAAAACAAAAGCCAGAGGATATTTGTGTAATATAGCTGTAAATTACTCTTTTCTATATTTTCTAAGAAAACAAATATACTATAGAAAGATTTTTAATGACAAATTTTCTTAAAAAAACAAAAAAAACAAAAACAAAATAAAAACAAAAAAGGGGAAAAAATGTTGAACACAGTAGGCCAGTAATAAACAGTGGAATGTTACCAGTATACTAGATCGTATTTCTTGCAAACTGCAGTGTCAATGTTGATGATTCACGTTTTTATATGGGAAACTGTGGCCACCATTTATTGTTTATGTGTCTTGACTCCATTATAATCTTTACTTGGTACTCACATTTAAGGAAATCGAACCTTAAACAGCCCTTTGTCAGTCTTTTGAACAATCTATCAAGCTTTGTAATGATTACTTTGAACAGAAAACCTAGATTAGAAATTTACACAATATTGGGAATAATGTTGTGATGAACATCTATTATAGTTTGCTATGTGACAAGTCAAGCTTAGCAGCAAAAATATAAATATCTAGCTTAACTCTTCTGGAACTTTGGTCCTAAATATTAGTGTCCTCTTACTGTATGGAACCTGCCATCACTGCCTGACGAGCTGTTGTTTGCATCATATCCACATTCAACTCTTTTTGGCTTTTTTGTAATGACTTTAATACCTAGTGCCATCTGTTTCAGCTAAAGTCTGCTCAAAAGGGATACTAAAACATAAATAGAAATGAATCTTCTATGACAACATGTAGAGTCTTTCCAGTTGAATGCTGTATCTTAATAGTTTCATTTTTGAAGAAGGAAACCTGAGAGGAGCCCTGCGTTATTTTGATAATGTAAAAAATCCTTTGACAACCCCAAAGCAACAGTCTCTGATATCCTTACACTATCTGGGCACATTCTCAGCCCCATTTACGAAATGCAAAATAATGACCTGTAAATATTTAGGGCTGGGTTTGGGTGTTGTTTTAGCAAAATGCTGAATAGACCAAATTGAAAATATATATATATATAAATTAAATATATGCTAGATGAAAAAAAAAAAAAGCCAACCCCAGCCCTAATCATAAATGGGTCACAGGCTGACCACTTGGGGTTAGGTTCCATTTTAGTTGATGTTACAGTTCAAATAAATTTCCTTATTCTGGTATGAGAGCTTTATATGCCCAAAATAGGGTCTTGAAATATTTCTTTGCAAGCTCCTTTGACTATGATGACCTGAATGACTGAGAACCTTCACAGACATCTTGAAATATTCCATTTAAGGGGTAGATGTGAACCTAGGTATAATCTTACTTGTAAACAGATTGTCAACAGCTTTGTGGATGTAGAAGGTCAGTTATCAAAGGAACAACAACAAACTAAAAACTGTCTGATTCAAATTTTTGCTTGTTCCCTAACTCCCAGGCTTGGAGGACAAGTTGATGATGGCTTGAACCTCAAAGTGTTATTGTGTGGCTCATTCAAGTTGTTGATAGTTTCTGGACATTGGTGGCGCTCAGTGGCACAGAAGAAATAAATGAATTAGTGCTTGGATACAATATATGGATTACTTTTTATAATTTTGGTTTGCATTGAGTTTGATTAGAAAAGATACAGAACTTTGCTAGTCTTGGTCTTTTATTAATAAACTCACACAGGATATGCTCTTAAAGGTAGTGCACACTATGTGTTTATTCACGTTTTGATCTGAGCACATGTGCCTGCGCATATATAATTCATTTGTACTATTATTTAAAATACAGGAGTGTTGTGCATTTTCTAATATTCGCATCAGTGCTTTTCTATAAGCTTGTGCTATATGTGTGCTTTTGTCCATGTTGTCATTTACGTGATACTGTGACATTACAGGAAAATATCAATATGACAAATTAACCTCAAACACTTTATGTTAGAGGAATATGATGCACAAAAGCAATTCAAAAAGAAAAAAGTATTTGACCAAAATCTTTGATTATTTTAAGAGTCAGTATTTAGGCAGGTAGATGAGTCTACTGTAAGTCTCATGGAATCCCTCGACCATGCACCAGCACATTTTCAGTTTCTATAACCAGGGACAGCACAATATTTCCACAATACAGGGCAATAAAATTATGCAATCACCGCTTTGCTTGCTGAATAATCTACATGGAAAATCTGTTTCAACCACAGCCTCAGAGGAAAAAAATTCAAATTTTACTGCAAGTCATTGATCTAGTACATCAAGTAACTAAGTCACAAGAATAGGGTGTTGCTGGCCCCGTTCATCAAACCTGGAAATTACAAGTTTCATATTTTATGTTGAACTTCAACATTTTGCAGGAAATCAAATGAAAGTGAGGTTATTTGGGTAAATTGGGGCCCCTTAAGGTTTTTTTTGGGAAGTCTCTCTCTCTCTCTCTCTCTCTCTCTCTCTCTCTCTCTCTCTCTCTATCTATCTATCTATCTATCTATCTATCTATCTATTAGAAAGCTATTTTTTGCTACTGTTTCTCCGTCCATATCCATACAGTGCTGTCAGCTGAGGGTGTATAACTTGCTTAAAATGTCTAGAACAAGGACCAATATTGAGTAGAATAATGCATACGTTTGGCGGATTGTTAGAGTTAATATAAATGTGTAAGCAGAGGATTCTGGTTAGTTTTTACCAAAGTCTAAGCCTACTGTGTCTTAAAAGATGACACCACTTAGATTAAGAAGGCATATATTCTTTAGATTGATGTGGGCTATGCAGTCATGATGTTAGCAGAATCAGATCTTCTTCAAATCAAAGACTATTTTAGATTTTTTTTTGTGTGCAGCTAGATCTACATTAAACTACTGTGTAAGACTTGCAGTAACAAACTAACTGCTTAAACAAAACTCTGTGAGTCACAATAACAGAATAAATGTAAAAACTAAAAGCTAAAAAAGTAGCTTATGAACAATTTTTCAAGTTATTAAACTGGTAACTTCAGCTATACAGAAAGCTTTGATCAGGAAACATTAGCTTGACTAATTTGTAAGAAGAAGAATGTGTTATTTGGCTTTAGAAATACGCATAGTATGTAAGGTTACATAATAATATCATGGTTTCCTTATCATCAGTGATGGCTTTCAATTTATGCTATCAGAGTATGATGTTTTTTCTTAAACTGGGTGGTGTTCTCTTTTAAGTGTTGTTAAGCACCTGTTAGTGTTGTAAATCTGTGCTTTTTACATAGGGGGTGTCATTGCCTTACATATATTTTCCAATATTCGAGTGCAGATGTTGATATTGTTAATGTGGAGTATTTTTCTTAGATTGTGACTGCATTTAATACATCTTTAGAACCAGCTGTAGTAAAGATACACTGTGATGAGATGGCAATGCTGTCAAGTGGATTTTAAAGTGCTTTTCGTTCTTATTGACCTTTTATACATTGGACATACAACAATCAAAGTAAGAGACAAAAATACACGTTTGTGCCCAAAAAGGCTGTAAGAATAGGCACAATCCCCTTGCCGCCACCTGGAGTCACTGCTAAACATTTTCTATTTTATGTAAATGCTAACATCACCCAGATATTAGATCAGTGTACAGCTCTGCATGGCTTTACATTTTGGGTGCATTCCTTAAAAAAGACCAGGAAGTTACAAGCTCTAGCTTTATGTTGCTTGTTTTTCTTGTTGCCTTGCTAGGTGTTGGCAGAGCTTTAATTCTCTTTTGCTAATTTATGCCTCAACAGAGAAAGAAATCAAGGGAGGAAAAGAGCAGAAGCAGGAATGAGGAAAATGTTTGAGGGAGGAAGAGGTAGAGAAAAAAAACGGATTCAGGCAAAACAGGAGGTAAGCTCTTATTTGAATTTGAGAAGATTTGAGCAGCAGGAATGATGGGAAGGTTTCCAGTGAAGGGAAATGTTATATGAATCCAGGGTGATTGCAGTGCTTTGAAAAATGTTCCCTTTGAGTGCTTTGCTGGTGTAATGAGACTTACCGGCTTAGTTTACTCACAGAGCTTCAAAAGTTCCTGCCTGCGGTGACAAATGCAGATTTTGCTTGCTTCTGAGGAAACTGATTCTATCTTGCGAACACAGATCTTTGTAAGTACTCTTTCCTGAGAAGAAAATGGTATTACAACAAGGCGTCAGAATAGTCACATAAATAGTGGTCCATTTCATCGAAAGGAGAAAAGTTATGCTGGGACAAAGCACTCAGGTGACTTAAATCTCTGAACTTGCAACCAAAAACTTTATGTTCACTCTCAGATGGCATGACACTAAATAATTTATTAATTTTATCTCAGAATTAGATTGGGGTTTAACTTCAGTGACATGGTGGTGAAGCAAGAAGGTTTAGGATTCAAACCCATTGGCCAACCTGGGATTTTTTTCATGTTCTCTGTGTTTTGTGCAGGCTCTCTGTTCCTTCGCACTCCCCACAATTTTTGTGTTTTAGATTAACTTTTGAATGGTTCTTCTCTGTGTTGGCTGTACTCAGTCCCTTGATACAAAATTAAGGGTAGTTAAACTATCAAAGAGCTGCAAGGAATTATCTTTTCATTCAGTGATTTGAAGCACCACTTTGGGCCAAACAGAAATACCTTAGCTATCGAATAGATTACTAATGTTGTGTTGAAGCAGTCCAGTTCCATAAAGGATGTACCCTACTGACGTGAGTGGCTCTCTAGCACCGGTCATCAAAGGATCATGCCACCAGGTCTTCAGTCATAAGACTCATATCATTTCCAGTAAAACTATATTAATGACTTTAGGTGATCAACAAATGTTTCAGTACATATGTGTATTATCATCTCTCAAACTCCACACTAGATGGTTAGATAGCTTTAGATAATTAGCCATTACCACTGTTCACGTGCTGTCACGCTCATATTAGCAAAACACCATTGTGTTGCTGCCTGATGAATCTAGTAGCAGAATTTTCTTGTTTATTTTGCTCTGTGGACCTAACCACCACTGGAGCCACTGAGGGTATAGGACCCCAGGAAACCTCAATTCATTAACATCTTTCAGTAGATTGAATAGTAATTTGTTAACACTGTGATGTCTAAGTTAGTCATCAGTGGTAACCCTAAGCCAGTCTTGGCAGTCAGAAGACAAAGAATGTAATAATTAGTTCATCAAAAGTTATTTATACTAATTAAGTATTACATTAAGTAAGACAGTTAGAGCTGTCATTGATGATGACTTAGACCTCACAGGTGGTTATTTTACAAACTCTACCAAAAATAGATTGGATCTTTGCAAAGATTTTTTTTTTTTTTGCATTGGGATGTGAGGCTTCAGTTAGAGGGACAGTTTTTCTTCTAAATGTCTGTTATATACAGGCTGAAGAGAAAGTCTAGGCCTTATGTCAATTGATACTGGGGTTTTTACTGTATACGGCAACATCACAGTAACATTTTGTAATCCCCTCCCATTTTACTTCCTGAGCTGACAGAGGCTGGCAGTAGGAGTGGCTGCTGTCGTGTTGTGCTCCATTGCAGCGTTGTTGCGCCAAGCTGCCTTGGCTGGGGTTATTTTTGGCTCACACCTAGTTTTAATCCTGTCGTGATTCTCCTACGGATTATTCCTGCTTCCTCTCCCCTCCACACCTTCTCCCGCTTCCACTTTCACCCCACCTCCTCTCTTTCTCACCTCCTCTTCTCCCTCTCTCTTTTGCACTTTCTCACCCTCTCCTCCTGTGTGTCTTCTTTTAACACCACCACCAGTCTTCCTCTGCATGTATCTGTGTCATCATTAATATAATATCTTCAGCCATACTGTTGACCAGTCACGTCAATGATTAATTCATTCATTAGGTTTTATACATGCTGTTGTCCCTATACACTCCAAATATACAAAGAAAAAACATTATCAGTAATCCTGTTAACACCACTGTTTGCTGTGTAGTGTGTCTCCTTTCTCCTATAGATAAATATATGTTTGACACAACAGAGACAGAAAGTCTGCTGGAGTAAGTGACTGCACTGTGAAATGAATTAGTGTTTTGGTGTGTTTGGGGTTGGCTGCAGTTTGTGACTATCACTGTGCAAAGTTGTTAACAACTGACAGACTGATAAAAGTGTTTCTCTTGTAGAAAAAGACTGTGAGGTTTTTTGTGGGGGGTTTTTTAAACATAAATGAATGCTCCTTGAAACGTCCTGTTATGTTACCCAAGCATTAGTGCCTATGGAACCTGGTCTTTGGCGCTGCTGACACACACCAACAGAGGAAGTCAAAGCTGTTTTAACCCTCCATGATGACTGCAATCCCAAAGAGTTTTGGGGAAAGTTTTTGGCCTTGGTTTTTACTCTTGAGCTCTGCTAGAATAGATTTGCACAATTCACAGTTCAAAATAATTATGCTATAATCTGTCCTCAGTTCATCCTCTGTACAAGATAACTTAATTATTTACCTTAATCTGATTGGAGTTTTGAAACACATGTATGTAGGGCTTCTGTCCTCATGCCTCAGATGACCATGTGAACAAATTATCTCTGTTTGACAGCTAAGTATTTAGATAAGTCTGGGTTTTTGGTTCAGGCTGATATTCTCACACCGACCATGTCTTTAATGCGCATGTGACAGAAAAATAAAGATAAAGCATAATAGGGCCACTCTAAAAAAGCAGCACACATTATGAATCAGGTGCTATAGGCAAGGTGTTTGGATAAAATAACTGTGTTTCTGTTTAAAAACTTGTTTTGCTTGGTTACTCTTTAGCATGAAAGAGGGAATTACAAAGGAAATATCTGCTTTCAAAAATCTGGCTGACTTAGTTTTGATAGACCGGTTGTTGGAGTGGCTGGTAGGTAAATTCGGAGGTCTGCTATATACAGAGTTTTGAGCTGAACCAATACTATCACACATCATTTCAAAATGAATCTAAAATTTTGCCTAGGACATTTAGAAAGGAGTCTCAGTGACCTTTGCACCCATGTTTTGAGTCTCTGATAGAAGTAAATGTTCTTTGAACACATTATCCAGTAAGCATTAAACAATGTACATTATATCAGCTTGCGTGTTTTCCGTGACTTGTGTGACTTAAATGCAGCTTACCTCTCAGATGTGAAATAACACAAACCTTCCCGGCAGCAGAAAAAGGAACAAGTAGTCTTCCATAAATGCAGACATCTAGGTGTTCCGCTGTTGACAAAACTCTAGTTAGCCATGTCAGCTGTGACTAAAAATAGACAGACAAACTTTTAATTTTTTAAAACTTTTTTGTGGTATGTCAAAATGATATTACCTGGGCCAAAATATTATCCTGAATCCTTTTCCAAAAGGCTTTTACACTAACTGATGGAGCGCACACACCACATTTGCAGCCCAGCTCTGGCACTGACAGCCGATTTTAAAATGCTCTGGACATGAACAGAAGGATTTTGGATGGACTTTGAGCCCAGGCTTGCATACTGTACACGTGTCTCTTGTAGCTGAGGAGCTGAACAACACTGATCAGACCAGCTAAAACTACAACCGTTAGTAAGAGGACAATGTACGGGAATGTCTCAGTTTCAATTTATTAGAAGACATATGCTTTTGAATGCTCTGAATATTTTAAATGTAAACTCCTTTTCTACTGCCTGCTGTTGACGCTATAAATAGTATGCATATGATGAACTTTTTTTACTTGACAAAAAAGATTTTCATTAAAAAAGCTTTTGTCTATGAGTAGCCTGCGTCTTTTTTGTTGTCTGCATTATTTTTAAAGTCAAGGTCAGAAAAAAATGTCATACTTTAGTGTTTTAGTGGTTTATTCTTATTCTTATTCTTATTCTTCTATGCTTAATTGTTAGAGAAGTCCAGTATTTTTATGTTTATTCTTTTTTAATATGATACAAAATGGAGAACTCATTTTGCTAATAATGTAAAAATATATATATATTTTTATTAGTTAGCCATAACATTATAATTGTAGTCAGATTTTTCAGTCTTTGATGACACACTTAACTGCAACATCGGTCAGTGAGTAAATGTTATAGATAATTCGATTAAAAAATAGATAGTAATAGGTGATTAATAAAAAAAAAACATGCTGCTTAAATGGGGAGGCTGGTATCTTCCTGTGTGTCACAGCGGTGGAACGGACTCAGGCACAGACTGAGAAAGCAGGGTTCAAACAGTTCTTTATCAATCACACTGGTGCACTATATACACGTGAAGGGGGGAGGGGGGGGCACAAGGGTCCCGGGGTTCAACAAGTTGGGGAAACACACGCCTTCGTACTCGCTCCGCTTCTTGTCCAAACAATCTCCACACAAGCAGCTCCACTCTCACTCACGGGGTCCAGGGGTCACAAAGAGGGTAGGTAAACCAGATAAACCTATTTACAGAGACGAGGATTAATCCGAGGCAAGCACGGGAACAACGGAATCGTTATAGAGCCAGGCAGTACTAACGAGAGTTACTCAATGTTCCAGCGACGAGTAGCTCAGAGCCCCGGCCTTAAGAACAGCCAGCGATCAACTGCAAATCACCGGTGATCAGCTGCAGGTGCATAGGCCAAGGGCGGGAGCCCAATCTGAGCTCCGCCCAGGCCAGGGGTTGGCAACCTGCGGATTTGCGGCTTCCAGTGTTTTCTTTTGCATGGAAACCAGGTCCAAATGGCTCTTTGGTTCTTAAAGGTTGCTGACCCCTGGCCTAGGCAGACAGGCAAGAGAGAGAGAGCAAGGCGAGGAGAGCAGAGAGAGCAAAACAACAAACACTTGTGGCCACACTGAGCTGGCTGGGGAGGCACAGGGACCATGACACTGTGTGTTTTCGGGTTTTATGTGTGAACACTGTTGCTTGACTAATCTGTCTTTATTAGCAAGATAGGTCCTGAGTGGCTGGTGTCCTTTTGCCCTTTAGCTCAGTGTTGCAGTCTCAGAAGCAGAATAAACACCCCTGACAGCACTTCACAAAGAAACTGAGTTGAATTAGAAAGGTGAGTCAAAGTCAAACATGCACCAGCGGCCCTCGCCTACAGAAAAGATACTGGCCTGAACAAATTAGTCAGAAACAGGCTGTGTGCTGTGGGATAGCAGCGGTGGGGGGTGGTGAGGTGGGCTGGGGGGACAAACAGCAAAAGATACTTGGAAAGGAAAAGATAATATAAGCTTTTTTAAAAAGTATTTCGCTAAAAAAAGGACTGGCAGCAAAGACCACTTAAATAAATGAACCAAATTCCCCAGTGTGCCTTTAAGGGGGCAGGATGCCAAGCCTATTGTTACTGCTTTAATGCCGTTTATTGATTAGGTGCATATTTACATCAAGGTGAACTCTCTGAGAGATTACAAGCTGCTCTAAAGTGGACCTTTCATTCAGTGTCTTTCTTCTCTTTTTTGGTGGCAGTAAGAGGTTTCTGATGTCATGACAGGAAACTCTGAGATAATGAATAATACAGGTAAGCATGGGGGATGTGAAAGGTTTGGAAGCAGATGTGGCACAATTAGAGCAGAATATCGAGGGGACAAGAGAGTAATTGTAACTGTAAATGGCTACTCTGGAGACACATAACCTCAGTAGAGTTTTCTCTCTGTGTCTTCTTTGAGCAAAATGCTGATGCAGCAAGGCTCTGCCCTGCACAGATTTGCCCTGATGCTAACTGCCACACTGAGAAAGACACTCTGGTACATCTTTTCTTTGCTGCTACAATCCCGAAGGCTCAGAAACATTGCAGTCAACACTCATTGAGAAACACGCTCTGAACAAATAAAGCCACACTGACAGATATTCGGTCAAGTGCAAAAAATTGCAACGCCCGTCTTTGCATATTTCTCTCTGCTGGAGGGAGCATTGCTGTGACTTTGCAGCAAGGCTTGCTTGCTCGCTCAGGTGATGCTTCACAAGATCATTGCTTTCTCTTTGCCAGGTCCCTAATCGGGTTCTCTATAGTCTGTCACATTGTATACAAACAGCAAGGCTGCAGGTGATACAGGAGCGATACAGAGATGCCACTAGTAAAACCACAGGAATTACCCGGTACAAAAACAGGATGTTGTAGCATTAGGGGACATGTGGATATACATCTGCAGGTTCGACTCACTCTGGCAAATTTCTTTTTATTGTCCCATAAGAAATATTTATGAACTTTTTAACCCTCTGAGGTCTGAATCATTACCAGCGATGGCTCCAACACAAAACCTAGTGTTGCCATTTTTGTTGTTGCACTTAACCATCTTAGATAGTTAAGTGCATGCTGATGCTTTGTGTTACAATAATTGTGAGGTCTGCATTTATTTGAGTGCTCATTAAAGTCTGGCAAAAAACACGAACCTTCTTAACACATTGTTTGCACAGGGGAGAAGCAGATCTGCACAAATACTTGGTAATGTCAGTGCCAACACTCCAGACTCAAGACATCTTGAATCTATACATGTCTGTGAGTGTGTCTCCTTTGCCTGTCTCCACAGTCATTCATCCAATGGACTTTAGTCTGCAGCTGTACTGCCCAAGTAAGTGCACTTTCATCCTGAAATGATGTCTGTTTGCATAACTCTGTGGCTGTGCATACAGAGAGACTGAGAATTCAACCATAAAGGAGGCTGCAGGGGATTCCATGCAGAATTGACTCTACTGGTTCAGTGGAGATGTAGCTGATGGATGTTTTTGACTCATGATTGTGTCAGTTTTCTGTGTAATTAGTACTAAATTAAATTTTAATTAATCACAACCACCTAACTGGGCAATAATTGGTTTTCACATGAAAACAGTGGGCCAGTTAAAATAAAATATTACTGTGTTTATATAAATTACACTGAAGGTACGTTGTCTTGCACAACGTGCTTTCCCTCTCCTAATATCTCTCTCTCTTTTTTTAGCTTCTAAGCTTATTTCTTTCCCAAAAAGGCAAAGTAACGAATAAACTGAAAGGGAAAAAAACATAAAAGTCCATCTTAGGTGTCAGATGTCACAGCCCCACAGTTTCTGCTTGCAGACAAAGAGGATGAACAACTCCAGGTTCAAACAACATTCTATTGATCAGTGATTCATCTTTAACACAGAGCAGTGTGGAATCCTTCATAGGCTTTTCTGCAATACATGTCTCTAGCAGGAGTACATTATATTATCCACTACTCTGTATCTGCATCTTTAGAACCAACTGGCAGGTTGTCTCTATATCTTGTATGCTGGACAGTTCCCACAGGACACAGCTGATAGGAAGCTTGATAAGATACAAAAATGTTATGATAAATTCATCAACCGTGAAAGCAAAGAAATTAAAGACTGCCATCTGGTGGTGAGGATGAAAATTAACCTGGGGTAAAAGGTTTAAAGCAATAATGAACATTTGCTTCGTTGGACAGCTAGGCTGCTTTCCACATGTTCAAATTTGTCTTTAGGTTAAAACTGTATAAATAGCTGCTTCTGGATTCTTCCTGATTTAAACAGAACCGGTATCAAGAGGGAGCCCCACTGAAAGAAATCACAGGAAAATGTATTTTTTTTCTTTTTTTAGAAATGAGGATATATTTGAACTTTTTCTCCCACCAAGTCTCTTATGTTAATTTGACCATTATATTGATCAAAATTTCAATTTAGCTTTACCCATGGGTCCAGACTTTGCATAAAGAGGTGGGTGTCAGGATAACCCTACTCTGAAACTTATCATTAGCATGTTAACTCTATGATGTGATGACCCAGCCCTATGGAATCATGTTAACAATGCATTAAAATTTAGTTTAAGGTCCTCAATGAGAAATTAGTAATTTATTGGTTTAAAATAAAAAAAACCTTATAAGTATGATTCGAGTGTGTGTGTGTACTGTCAACATATAGAAATAACTGTATAAAGATTTAAATATCATGTCACATTTGATCTCTGACCTCTCCTCCATTTATCCTTTAAGCTCAGGTCCTCTACCAGAGGCCTAGGAGCTTGAGGGTCCTGTGCAGTATCTTTGCTGTTCCTAGGGCCGCACTGTTCTGGCCAGAGATGTTGGAATGTTTCCTGGGATCTGCTGAAGCCACTTGTCTATATATGCCTTTAGCTTGGGGGTCACTGCACAGAGTGCCCCTCCACATCTTCTCGAGTTCTTCTCCTGCTCGTGTTCGTTCTTCCTGATGTTACTGTCACTCAGTATAGCTACATCTGTCACTACGGCCGCCTTCCTCTGCTTGTCAATTCCTCTACTTGTTCGTTAGCCATCACCATTTTGTCCATCTGTATCTGGAAGTCTCACAGGATCTTAGCTCGGTCATTCTCGACCACCCTAGGGGACGTCTCACATTGTGACCTCAGGATCCTGTATACTTAATGAGAAGGTGTGTCCAAATTTTTGGCTGGTATATAATCACCTTTTATGACTAATCACTGACTTTCCATCCATCCATCCATCCATTTTCTTCTTCCCCGCTTATCCGGGGTCGGTTCGCGGGGGCAGCAGCCCAAGCAGAGAAGCCCAGATCTCCTCTCCCCAGCCACCTCCTCCAGCTTATCCGGGGGAACACCAAGACATTCCCAGGCCAGCCGAGAGATATAATCTCTCCAGCAGGTCCTGGGTCTGCCCCGAGGTCTCCTCCCGGTGGAACATGCCCGGAAAACCTCGCCCAGGAGGTGCCCAGGGGGCATGCTTGTCAGATGCTCAAACCACCTCAACTGGCTCTACACTGAGCCCCTCCCGAATGGCCGAACTTCTCACCCTATCTCTAAGGGAGAGACCAGCTACCCTTCGGAGGAAACCCATTTCCACCGCTTGTATTCGCGATCTTGTTCTTTTGGTCACTACCCACAGCTCCTGGCCATAGGTGAGGGTAGGGACGTAGATTGACCGGTAAATTCAGAGCTTCGCTTTTACACTCAGCTCTCTCTTCACCACAACAGACCGGTACAGCATCCGCATCACTGCAGCCGCTGCACCAATCCAGGGGCTCTGCCACCAAGGTGTTGTTTAACTGCCTCTGTGACCTCGCCCCCAGAGATTGGCAGATCATCCCCTTCATCCCCAGACTCTGCTTCCGCCACGGAAGATGTGACAGTGGGATTGAGGGGGTCCTCGAAGTATTCCTTCCACCGCCTGACGATTTTCTCAGTCGAAGTGAGCAACACTCCACCCGCACTACACACAGTGCAGGTAGAACACTGCTTTCCCCTCCTGAGTCACCTGACGGTTTGCCAGAATCTCTTCGAAGCAGTCCGAAAGTCTTTTTCCATGGCCTCTCCGAACTCCTCCCACACCCGAGTTTTTGCTTCCGCCACCGCATGCGCCGCATTCCGCTTGGCCTGACGGTACCTATCAGCTGCCTCGGGAGTCCCACAGGCTAACCAAGCCTGGTAGGACTCCTTCTTCAGCTTGGTGGCTCCCCTCACCTCAGGTGTCCACCACTTGGTTCGAGGGTTACCACCACGACAGGCACCAACTACTGTGCGGCCGCAGCTCTGTGCAGTGGATTCGGCAATGGAGGTGCTGAACATGGTCCATTTGGACTCAATGTCCTCAGTCTCCCTCGGAATGCTGTTGAAGCTCTGCCAGAGATGTGCGTTGAAGATCTCGCGGACCGGGGCCTCTGCTAGATGTTCCCAGCACACCCTCACTGTACGTTTGGGTGCACCAGGTCTGTCCAGCATCCTCCCTCACCACCTGATCCAACTCAACACCAGGTGGTGTTCAGTTGACAGCTCAGTCCCTCTCTTTACTCAAGTGTCCAAAACATATGGCCTCAGGTCTGGTGATACGATTACAAAATCAATCATCAACCTGTGGCCTAGAATGTCCTGGTGCCACATGCCCCTGCGCGTTCAACTCTTTCTGTACAGCGTTATATTTGTGCCACTAAACCAACCAATCACAGACTTGGATGTAAAAATTCTGATTGGCTGTTTTGGTCTCCAATCAGCTCGCTAGCTACTGTAGCCAAACCCAGGCAAATATTCCAGAATGCATTTCGTCCAAAACTCAAACGAGTCTTGTGTATTCTTTGTCCACCTGTTGACATTTTCATAGTAAATGAATGGAAAGACATTTGATGTTCTGACATTTATTAAGAACAAAGTGATGCCCAGACAAGAGCCTCAAAAGATTACCTTTGAGAAATCAGCGATACAGAGCAAACCATTCTGCATACCAGTTTTGAAAAACAGCAAATATCATGGTAGACGATTGTGGCGGGCATGGTTCGTGGTGCAGCTGTGGGGAAGGCTGACACACCTGAGCTGCATCAGCTCGTGACGCCTTCCCTGCCTATGAGAGCAAACAAGGTCCTGAATGTTGTTGTTGTCGTTGTTGTGTACATGTGGCTGCAAGCTGGAAAGCTGCAGCCAGGAGTGTTCGAACAAGCAACCTGGAATAAAAATGTTAAAAAGCATTGAATTGTGGTCTGTTCCATCCTTACTGCCACATTGGTGCCGAAAAGGTGGCCGAGCTGGTCACACAGAGGCAGCACAGAGACCACATCGAGCGCAGGATGCAGGTGATTGAGAATTTGGAAACTCGGATTCGGTCCTGGCCGACACTGCCGCCACCCCCACGGGCGTTCCCCACCAGCGTGTTCCAGCACCCATGCGGATGGCTTGGGGATAGAAGCCCCTCTTGAGTCTCTCTGTCCTTGCCTGGATGGTGCGGAACCTTCTGCCGGATTGCAGAAGTTTTAACACTATTGTGTTAAACGCTGTACTATAATCAACAAACAGCAGTCTCATATAGTTGATTGATCATACTTTATTCATCCCAAGGGAAATTGGATTAAGGCTGCCAGCCGTGCCAGCGTCTTCCTACCCTTCCGACCATACATACATTACACAAACATCACATGGGGAGGACAGGTCAGAGGGGTATAACATGGAAAAATCACAACATGAGCAAAGATAAGGAGAAAAAAACAACTCTCCCCCCCCCAGACCGAGCTCCAAAAGGGAGATCAGTTTAAGAACAGAAAAAGACACCTCTGCACATAGCACATGAAAAAACTTGTAATACACCAAAGAAACACATGACAAGCAACAGGGATGGGTAAAGGGTGAGAGTCAGGCAGTGTAGACAGTGCATCCGGGCCTGCAGCATAAGCGCTGGTCTCCTTGATCCACCGTCAGTATCGGAGAGGAATAAGCATCGAAGGCGTTTGGAGGGGGAGGGGGGATAAGTGTACATCTGCATGTGTGTATATATGCTAAGTAAACAGTCTTCCAGCCAACCCAGGTGGCCTTGCATTGAATGGGAAGAACAGTCTAAACACAGTCCGTATCAGGGTGTTGTTGTTCAGCTCCAGCCTTGAGACCGCAGCTGGCGCCGATGGGGTATCCACATGAAGTGATGGTGGTTTTTACTTTAGTGCGAACAACTCATATGAATTTCAAAGCTGTTCTAACAGTCCGACACTGGTCTCTCAATCTCCCCTTGGAGAGCCGTGAGCTTCTCCATCATGTTATCAAACTTACGCTCCGTGATTTTGTCATTCTTGTGCTCAGACACAAGAGAGAGACAGTTAAAATAAAGTTGGTTATTTCATGTTTTTGTGATAGATTCATGCTTAATTTAGTTCATTTATTTACAAGATAAGATGATAAAAGTGTAACATTAATTAAAAAACATGTCTAAAATATGCGATTACAAAATATGGCTTTGTTAAATATGTAAAGTGCTGTAAAGTTTGTATGAGGTAAAGTTTGTAATTGTCACATGACCAGAGTTTGGTTGAGAGTGCAACCATGGCATTGTGGAGCTAGCATGGATACATGGCTACAGATGCATCTACAGCCTGAATGTTAATGTTATTCTGCATGTGGTCCAAGAGGCGTACACGGTATGGTTTCATGTATATTGTTTGTATAATATTGCATACGTGTTCTACACTGGTAATGAGAGGACATTTTTGTGATATCCATTATTGTGCATTTTTTCTGTTCTGCTTGCACAAGACTGTTTATGGACACTGATATGAGAGACTGATAAGCTCAAAACATTTATGTTGTAAACTTTGTGTTTCTTCAGTTTTCACGGTGTCTGAAGACAATAAGAGTGAGAGAGAGAGAGAGAAATAAATTTCCGAAGACATCAGTATGATGCGTGGCCATTCTTTGTTGGACCCCTGTAGTTACACAGCCGATTCTGAGAACTCACGACCTGGGCCCAAAAACCCATCTCCATAGAGACTGTGTCAGCTTCCAAAAAGACAAAAAACAAACTAAAAACCAGCAACAAACAACTTAAACATTTACAAAGAAAGAACAATACAGTATCCACATCTGAACCAAAGAGTAAAACAGTGAAATGTGGATTATTAAATATTAGGTCTCTCTCCTCCAAGTCTCTGTTAGTACATGACTTAATAATTGATCAACAAATTGATTTACTCTGCCTTACAGAAACCTGGTTGCAGCAGGATGATTATGTTAGTTTAAATGAATCAACACCCCCGAGTCATTCTAACTACCAGAAACCTCGAAGCACAGGTCGAGGGGGCGGTGTGGCAGCAATTTTTCACACCAGTCTATTAATTAATGAAAGACCAAGACAGACTTTTAATTCATTTGAAAGCCTGACGCTTAACATTGTCCACCCCAGCTGTGAAACTCAGAAACCAGTCTTACTTGTTATCATCTATCGTCCACCTGGGCCTTACACAGAGTTTCTGTCTGATTTCTCAGACTTTATATCTAATTTATAGTTCTGAGCTCAGATAAAATAATTATTGTGGGTGATTTTAACATCCATGTAGATGCTAAAAATGCAAAAACAGCCTCAACATGGCATTTAATCTGTTGTTAGACTCAATTGGTTTCTCTCAAAATGTAAAAGAACCCACCCACCACTTCAATCACACTCTAGATCTTGTTTTAACATATGGCATAGAAACTGAACATTTAACAGTGTTTCCTGAAAACCCTCTCCTGTCTGATCATTTCTTGATAACATTTACATTTACAATAATTGATTACGCAGCAGTGGAGAGTGGACTTTATCAAAGTAGATGTCTTTCTGAAAGCGCTGTAACTAAGTTTAAGAATATAATCCAGCCACTGTTATCATCGTCAATGCCCTGTACCAACACAGAGCAGAGCAGCTATCTGAACGCTACCCCAACAGAGGTCGATTATCTTGTTAATAATTTCACCTCCTCACTACGTACGACTCTGGATACTGTAGCTCCAGTGAAAACTAAGGTCTCTAATCAGAAGTACCTGACCCCGTGGTATAATTCTCAAACACGTACCCTAAAGCAGATGACTCGTAATCTGGAGAGGAAATGGCGTGTCACAAATTTAGAGGATCATCATTTAGCCTGGAGAAATAGTTTGTTGCTTTATAAGAAAGCCCTCCGCAAAGCCAGAACAGCTTACTACTCATCACTGATTGAAGAAAATAAGAACAACCACAGGTTTCTCTTCAGCACTGTAGCCAGGCTGACAAAAAGTCAGAGCTCTTTTGAGCCAACCATCCCTTTAACGTTAACTAGTGATGACTTCATGAACTTCTTCACAAATAAAATTTTTATCATTAGAGAAAAAATTACCAATAATCATCCCACAGATGTAATATTATCTACAGCTACTCTTAGTACCATTGATGTTAAGTTAGACTCTTTTTCTCCAATCGATCTTTCTGAGTTAATTTCAATAATTACTTCCTCCAAACCATCAACGTGTCTTTTAGACCCCATTCCTACAAAACTGCTCAAAGAAGTCCTGCCATTGATTAATTCTTCGATCTTATATATGATCAACCTATCTCTAATAATCGGCTATGTACCACAGGCCTTCAAGGTGGCTGCAGTTAAACCTTTACTCAAAAAGCCATCTCTAGACCCAGCAGTCTTAGCTATATCAAAAATCCTTGAAAGAGTAGTTGTCAAACAGCTAACAGATCATCTGCAGAGGAATGGTTTATTTGAAGAGTTTCAGTCAGGTTTCAGAGTTCATCACAGCACAGAAACAGCTTTAGTGAAGGTTACAAATGATCTTCTTATGGCCTCTGACAGTGGACTCATCTCTGTGCTTGTCCTTCTTTATCTTAGTGCAGCATTCGATACTGTTGACCATAATATCCTATTAGAGCGATTAGAACATGCTGTAGGTATTACAGGTATTGCACTGCAGTGGTTTGTATCATATCTATCTAATAGACTCCAATTTGTGCATGTAAATGGAGAGTCCTCTTCACACACTGAGGTTAATTATGGAGTTCCACAGGGTTCAGTGCTAGGACCAATTCTGTTTACATTATACATGCTTCCCTCAGGCAGCATCATTAGAAGACATAGCATACATTTTCACTGCTATGCAGATGACACCCAGCTCTATCTGTCCATGAAGCCAGATAACACACACCAATTAGTTAAACTGCAGGAATGTCTTAAAGACATAAAGACTTGGATGGCCACTAACTTTCTGCTTCTTAACTCAGATAAAACTGAGGTCATTGTACTCGGACCTGAAAAGCTTAGAAATATGGTATCTAACCAGATTCTTACTCTGGATGGCATTACCTTGGCCTCCAGTAACACTGTGAGGAACCTTGGAGTCATTTTTGACCAGGATATGTCCTTCAACGCACATATTAAACAAATATGTAAGACTGCGTTCTTCCATTTGCGCAACATCTCTAAAATTAGAAATATCCTGTCTCAGAGTGACGCTGAAAAACTAGTTCATGCATTTATTACTTCCAGGCTGGACTACTGCAATTCATTATTATCAGGATGTCCAAAAAACTCACTGAAAAGCCTTCAGCTAATCCAAAATGCTGCAGCAAGAGTACTGACAGGGACTAGAAAGAGAGAGCATATTTCTCCTGTTTTGGCTTCCCTTCATTGGCTTCCTGTTAAATCCAGAATTGAATTCAAAATCCTGCTCCTCACATACAAGGTCTTAAATAATCAGGCCCCATCTTATCTTAATGACCTTGTAGTACCATATCACCCTATTAGAGCACTTCGCTCTCGCTCTGCAGGCCTACTTGTTGTTCCTAGAGTATTTAAAAGTAGAATGGGAGGGAGAGCCTTCAGTTTTCAGGCCCCTCTTCTGTGGAACCAGCTTCCAGTTTGGATTCGGGAGACAGACACTATCTCTACTTTTAAGATTAGGCTTAAAACTTTCCTTTCTGCTAAAGCATATAGTTAGGGCTGGACCAGGTGACCCTGAATCCTCCCTTAGTTATGCTGCAATAGATGTAGGCTGCCGGGGGATTCCCATGATGCATTGAGTTTTTCCTTTCCAGTCACCTTTCTCGCTCACTATGTATTAACAGACCTCTCTGTATTGAATCATATCTGTTATTAACCTCTGTCTCTCTTCCACAGCATGTCTTTTATCCTGTCTTCCTTCTCTCACCCCAACCGGTCGCAGCAGATGGCCGCCCCTCCCTGAGCCTGGTTCTGCCGGAGGTTTCTTCCTGTTAAAAGGGAGTTTTTCCTTCCCACTGTCGCCAAAGTGCTTGCTCATAGGGTGTCATATGATTGTTGGGTTTTTCTCTGTATCTATGAAGCGCCTATAGGCGACTTTTGTTGTTATTTGGCGCTATATAAATAAAATTGAATTGAATTGAATTGAATTGAATTGAATTGGGTCCTCCAATTCTTCATTCTTGACCCTTGGCTAATCTCCTCACAGGTCACAGTGTGATCTGTCGCCAAGAGGCAACCCTTGAGGGGGGAATCTGTCATGAGTATCATGAGTGCCCCATGGCAGGGTGTGAGGAATGGGGATGCTCCTGAGCCAGTCGTTTGCCAGATCTCTCCTTCTGGGGGTAGTCCTCTACCTTCCGGTCTTACCTGTCCCTGCCCTCCCCTCTCCCTCATACAACACCTTACTCACACACTAAGGGTCCCCCATATGAGGGCTCCCTTCTTGTCCTGCTGGCATGGGCACGCACATGTCACTGAGATGTGTGGCCTCACGTCTTTAGTACTCATAGAAGCTGCGGACGGCGTGGTTGTCCTGGTTCTCTGTGTGCCTAACCCTGACCCTTACCCTAATCCTAACCATAACCAGATTGCAACCCCGACACTAAAACCACATTTTGAGACTCAAAAATGCCTTCAAACTCGTGGGGACCAGGATTTTGGTCCCCACAACTATAGTAAATTCCAATTTTTGGTCACCACAAAGATGTTAACACACACTATAGGAAGATTGTTGATTTTTGTATCTGTATTTTTTGTGTGTGTTTCGGGTGTTTTAAGTGTGTTTGCTTTGTTTTGACTCTTACAGGTCAAGTTGAGGCAGCAGTTGGCGATACGTTGTGCGTTTCTATTTGTTTTCCCCATTTCTAGATTTTTATTTAAAAAACTTTTAAAAAAATCAAATAAAACTAATAATAAATAAAAAAAGATCACTTTCACATAGTTTGTGTTAAGGCCAGGAGGCTAGGACGTGTGACTCAACGTGCCCAGTCTTTGTAATCAAATTGTAATCTAATCAAAATATTGACGTTCTTATAGGTTTTAGCTTTTAAGTTCATCAACTTCAAAAACTAAAGGATCTTGGCAGCATAATTTTTTTTTTTCAAACTTTTACTAACTTCTTTGGGTTTACAGTGCTGTGGGAGTCTGTGGGTACTGTCATGTTCAGAATTTTTGGAAGGAATCTCAGAAGAAAGGTTTGTCTTTTAAAAAAGGATTTGCTTTTGGCAGTTGAAATTACAAGTTTACACAGCTTACACAGTGCTGTGGACCTCTATGTGAACCTGCAGCATGTTTCACAAAAAGGATGACCCTCAAGTGGGCTGTACAACATTATATAGTGAGACAAAAACAGATTATAACAGCTATCTTCTTATCGCACAGACGTGGTAGTCTTGGTGTCTGCTCCGAAGGATCCTCGTATCTCCATGACCTCATCTGGTATTCGCTCCCTCCTCTGTAAGAGACAGAAAAGTGAAACACCTCTCTGCCTAGCCTTGATAATCTTATGTTATTATCCATTGTTCTTCTAGTGATTCAAAGTTGGTTTAGAATATCATATTCGGAACTCTCTGACCCAGAGACTTATTCTAATTATTATCTATGTGTGTAAGCGTGTTTGCAATTACCCCTCTGCACTCTAAGTCATTTCTTACAATATATCAGTCCGGACAGTCACGCTGAACGAAGCTTATAACCTTCAGAAGACTGAGTGCCAACTCATTATGAGCACATTTGCACTAAATGTATGAAAATGATTATAACCACTTATTTTAGTAAGAGAAATCAAACATTTTCAACCCTAACAGTACACAAGGTATCTGTCATGGCCAGGGTATTTTCTGTTTCTTCCTCTTTGTGTATTTTTTTTCTCAAGTTGGCAACGGTGGACATGTCTTTGGTTTGGTCGCATTTCGACACTTATCCTTGCATCTGATATGCAGTCTGTGGTTGAACTGTATTTAACTGTAGTGTGCACAACAGTTCACCCCTCTGGTGGTAATCAGACTCTTCCATTAGCAGGTATCCACAATCATAGCTTACTGTGTGAAGAAAGGTTGGTTCATAGAAAGTAGCACAAAAGTTTAAAAATAAATTTTAAAAAAGCTGCTTACATATTGTCAGGGTTCCTGGGTCATCGACCCAGTGCTTTCGGTTTTGTTCATGTTCAGTTTATTTTGCCACTGCCTGTTTCACTTCCTGTTTGTTCCTGTGTCAGCTCGTCTCGTGCCATTAGCCAGATTATGTTCAGCTGTGTACTCACCGGTCTCTCATTATCATCCTCATCAGTCTGTGTATTTAAGTCTTCTGTTTCTACTCGTTCTTTGTCGTATCATTGATGTTGATGTTATGTCGTCGTTTCCGCCAGCCAGCCAGCCAGCCACTCAGTCCGTTCGTCCTTCCTTCATTCATTCAGTCAGTCGTCCAGCCAGCCAGCCAGCCAGCCATTTCCTAGCGGACTCGGACCTCTACGAGCGGCAGGAGGCAGCGCTTTCCCGTTGGGCAGAGGTGCTCAGGGGAAAACAGCGGCTCTTCTCGGAGAGAGAGCACGTCTTCGAGGGGACTCGCCTGGCTCTGGGCGGGCCTCGGAGACGCCGCGTTCCCCCACCTGCTGCCTCACCTGCTGCCTCACCTGCCCCGGAGCATTTGCTGCGGAGAGCGGACGTTTCATGCCACGTTTCGGCCGCTCCCTCTCTCGCCGCTCCGCTCCTCGTTCACACACCCGCCGCCTCATTCGCCGGACCTCCACCTTCGCCACGGCACCGCGGCTACGCCTCCCACCTCGGCTCAATGGAGGCTACCGCGCCAGAGGCTCAGCTGTTTACCCCGGCCGCTTCCTGTTCCCGGAGAAAGCGGCGCACACGCCGCCATAATATGGACCATTTTCAGCAACCCCCGGTGATGAGTTCCGGTAACTGTTTTCCACCCTCCTCATTTGACTCTTCACCCAGATTAACTAACAGATTCACCGCTGACTCATGGGGAGTTTCCCTCCTGGATGATGTAGACTGGGAAGAATTTTTCTGCTCTGCTCCCGCAAAGACTGTAAATCGTGGTGGCAGAAAAACCAGACCGATCCCTGATAAACCTGCCAGTTGCACACACCCGGTCACCCTTTCTACACCCATTACTCAGCCATTTCCCACCAGCACGGCAGCCCAGATTCGGCCTTCCTCTTCAGCCATTTCACCTCCTCAGATGACTAGGGCCGGCCTACACCCACACCAGTGCCAGCTCCCAGGAGGAAGGCAGCTGCGACGCAGTCTACCTCCACATCCGCTCTTGTTTCCCGGGTGGGGGTGACTGGTGTCCAGCCACCTCCCGTGCCTGTCCCAGCGCCCAGGCTGAGGGCAGCCTCAACCCAGCCTGACCTCCCTAGAGGCTTGGAATACCTAACCGGTCAACCTGCTACTTCACCACTTCCCCCCTGCCCTCCAGTCTCCAGTCAGTCCAGTCGCCTCCCGTCCAGTCAATCCAGTCGTCCCCTGTAGTTCAGTCTCCTGTTCTCCAGTCTGTTCCTGTTCAGTCTCCTGTCGTCCAGTCTCCTCCTGTCGTCCAGTCTCCTCCTGTCGTCCAGTCTCCTCCTGTCTCCCGGTCGCCCGTCCTCCAGTCTCCTCCTGCCTCCCGGTCGCCCGTCCTCCAGTCTCCTCCTGCCTCCCGGTCGCCCGTCCTCCAGTCTCCTCCTGCCTCCCGGTCGCCCGTCCTCCAGTCTGTCCAGTCTTCTGTAGTTCAGTCACTCATCCACCACCCTGTTCAGTTCCCGGACCTGCAGCGACAGCACCCAGAGCCAGCTGTGAGCCCTCCTGCTCTCCAGCCAGGGGCCTCTGCGCCCGCTGGCCCGGCCACTCTCCAGCCAGGGGTTTCCGCGCCCGCTGGCCCGGCCGCTCTCCAGCCAGGGGCCTCCGCGCCCGCTGGCCCGGCCGCTCTCCAGCCAGAGGCCTCCGCGCCCGCTGGCCCGGCCGCTCTCCAGCCAGGGGCCTCCGCGCCCGCTGGCCCGGCCGCTCTCCAGCCAGGGGCCTCCGCGCCCGCTGGCCCGGCCGCTCTCCAGCCAGGGGCCTCCGCGCCCGCTGGCCCGGCCGCTCTCCAGCCAGGGGCTTCCGCGCCCGCTGGCCCTGCCTGTCTCCAGCCAGGGGCTTCCGCGCCCGCTGGCCCTGCCTGTCTCCAGCCAGGGGCTTCCGCGCCCGCTGGCCCTAAAGCTGTGGCTCCGTCACCCCCGGCTCCCGTGCCATTGCCTGGTCCAGCCTCAGCCTCAGCTTCAGCTTTGCCTGGGTCAGACTCAGCCTCAGACTCAGCTTCTGCTTCGCCTGGGTCAGACTCAGCCCCAGACTCAGCTTCAGCTTCTGCTTCACCTGGGCCAGCCTCAGACTCAGCTTCTGCTTCGCCTGGGTCAGACTCAGCCTCAGCCTCAGCTTCTGCTTCGCCTGGGTCAGACTCAGACTCAGCTTCAGCTTCTGCTTTGCCTGGGCCAGCCTCAGACTCAGCTTCAGCTTCTGCTTCACCTGGTCCAGACTCAGCCTCTGCTTCAGCTTCTGCTTCGCCTGGTCCAGACTCAGCCTCTGCGTCTGCTTCGCCTGGTCCAGACTCAGCCTCAGCTTCAGCTTCTGCTTCGCCTGGTCCAGCCTCAGCTTCAGCTTCTGCTTCGCCTGGTCCAGACTCAGCCTCAGCTTCAGCTTCTGCTTCGCCTGGTCCAGACTCAGCCTCTGCTTCAGCGTCTGCTTCGCCTGGTCCAGACTCAGCCTCAGCTTCAGGTTCTGCTTCTCCTGGTCCAGACTCAGCCTCAGCTTCAGCTTCTGCTTCGCCTGGTCCAGACTCAGCCTCAGCTTCAGCTTCTGCTTCTCCTGGTCCAGACCCAGCCTCAGCTTCTGCTTCGCCTGGGCCAGCCTCAGCCTCGGCGTCAGCCTCT
The DNA here is from genome assembly GCF_056152115.1 of Neolamprologus brichardi. Classification (NCBI taxonomy): domain Eukaryota; kingdom Metazoa; phylum Chordata; class Actinopteri; order Cichliformes; family Cichlidae; genus Neolamprologus; species Neolamprologus brichardi. Next base: position 27,686,729 of record NC_142118.1, read on the forward strand.
GCTTCGCCTGGTCCTGTGGCTGCCGCGCCGTCGCCCCAGCCACGTCCTGGACGTCTTCGCTGGCGCGGCCGCCCACCGGACCAGCTCAGCGGCCGCCGCCGCCTTCCTCGCGGCAGCCCGCCTGAACTGTCTCGCCTCGGCCACCGGCCACGCGGCCGCCCGCCTGACCTGTCTCGCCTCGGCCGCCGGCCACGCGGCCGCCCGCCTGACCTGTCTCGCCTCGGCCGCCGGCCACGCGGCCGCCCGCCTGACCTGTCTCGCCTCGGCCGCCGGCCACGCGGCCGCCCACCTGAACGGTTTCTGTTTTGGACCCCGTCCCTCCGTCCTGGGCCCCCTCCGCCCACCCTGTTCTGGTTTTTCTTTCTTTTTGGCCGTCGGGTGCCGGCCTTTGGAGGGGGGGGTACTGTCAGGGTTCCTGGGTCATCGACCCAGTGCTTTCGGTTTTGTTCATGTTCAGTTTATTTTGCCACTGCCTGTTTCACTTCCTGTTTGTTCCTGTGTCAGCTCGTCTCGTGCCATTAGCCAGATTATGTTCAGCTGTGTACTCACCGGTCTCTCATTATCATCCTCATCAGTCTGTGTATTTAAGTCTTCTGTTTCTACTCGTTCTTTGTCGTGTCATTGATGTTGATGTTATGTCGTCGTTTCCGCCAGCCAGCCAGCCAGCCACTCAGTCCGTTCGTCCTTCCTTCATTCATTCAGTCAGTTGTCCAGCCAGCCAGCCAGCCAGCCAGCCATTTCCTACCTCTGTTCTGTTTGCTCACGCCATCAC